>NC_089503.1:164025311-164300311 GCF_036850995.1 Saccopteryx leptura
AAGAGAGAGCCGAAGTAAACCACTTAACTTCACACCTTAAGGAACTAGAAAAAGAAGAACAAAGACAACCCAAAACCAGCCGAAGAAAGGAGATAATAAAAATCAGAGCAGAAATAAACGAAATAGAGAACAGAAAAACTATAGAAAAAATCAATAAAACAAGGAGCTGGTTCTTTGAAAAGATCAACAAAATCGACAAACCCTTGGCAAGACTCACCAAGGAAAAAAGACACAGGACTCAAATAAATAAAATCCAAAATGAAAGAGGAGAGATCAGCACAGACATCATAGATATACAAAGAATTATTGTAGAATACTATGAAAAACTATATGCCTCCAAATACAACAATCTAGAAGAAATGGATAAATTCCTAGAACAATACAACCTTCCTAAACTGAGTCATGAAGAAGCAGAAAGCCTAAACAGACCAATCAGCAGGGAGGAAATAGAAAAAACTATTAAAAACCTCCCCAAAAATAAAAGTCCAGGTCCAGATGGTTATACTAGTGAATTCTATCAAACATTCAAAGAAGACTTGGTTCCTATTCTACTCAAAGTCTTCCAAAAAATTGAAGAAGAAGCAATACTTCCAAACACATTTTATGAGGCCAACATAACCCTCATACCAAAACCTGGCAAGGATGGCACAAAAAAAGAAAACTACAGACCAATATCTCTAATGAATACAGATGCTAAAATACTAAACAAAATACTGGCAAATCGAATACAACAACATATTAAAAAAATAATACATCATGATCAAGTGGGATTCATCCCAGAATCTCAAGGATGGTTCAACATACGTAAAACAGTTAACGTAATACATCATATCAACAAAACAAAGAACAAAAACCACATGATCTTATCAATAGATGCAGAAAAGGCTTTCGATAAAATACAACACAATTTTATGTTTAAGACTCTCAACAAAATGGGTATAGAAGGAAAATATCTCAACATAATAAAGGCCATATATGATAAACCATCAGCCAACATCATATTAAATGGCATAAAACTGAGGACTTTCCACCTTAAATCAGGAACACGACAGGGGTGTCCACTCTCTCCACTCTTATTTAACGTGGTGCTAGAAGTGCTGGCCAGAGCAATCAGACAAGACAAAGAAATAAAAGGCATCCATATCAGAAAAGAAGAAGTAAAGGTATCACTTTTTGCTGATGATATGATCCTATACATCGAAAACCCAAAGGACTCCACAAAAAGATTACTAGAAACAATAAACCAATACAGTAAGGTCGCAGGATACAAAATTAACATACAGAAGTCCATAGCATTTCTATATGCCAACAATGAAATATTAGAAAACGAACTCAAAAAAATAATCCCCTTCACGTTTGCAACAAAAAAAATAAAATACCTAGGAATAAACATAACAAAGAATGTAAAGGACCTATATAAAGAAAACTACAAGGCATTGCTAAGAGAAATAGAAAAAGACACAATGAGATGGCAAAATATTCCTTGTTCTTGGATAGGAAGAATAAATATAATTAAAATGGCCATATTACCCAAAGTAATATATAAATTTAATGCAATTCCCATCAAAATTCCTATGACATTTTTTAAAGAAATGGAACAAAAAATCATCAGATTTATATGGAACTATAAAAAACCCCCGAATAGCCAAAGCAATCCTAAGGAAAAAGAATGAAGCTGGGGGCATTACAATACTTGACTTTAAACTATATTATAGGGCCATAATAATCAAAACTGCATGGTATTGGCAAAAAAATAGACACTCAGACCAATGGAACAGAATAGAAAGCCCAGAAATAAAACCACATATATATGGTCAAATAATCTTTGATAAAGGGGCCAACAACACAAAATGGAGAAAAGAAAGCCTCTTCAACAAATGGTGTTGGGAAAACTGGAAAGCCACATGCAAAAGAATGAAACTCGACTACAGCCTGTCCCCGTGTACTAAAATTAACTCAAAATGGATCAAAGACCTAAATATAAGATCTGAAACAATAAAGTACATAGAAGAAGACATAGGTACTAAACTCATGGATCTGGGTTTTAAAGAACATTTTATGAACTTGACACCAATGGCAAGAGAAGTGAAGGCAAAGATAAATGAATGGGACTACATCAGAATTAAAAGTTTTTGCTCAGCAAGAGAAACTGATATCAAAATAAACAGACAGCCAACTAAATGGGAACTGATATTTTCAAACGACAGCTCAGATAAGGGCCTAATATCCAAAATTTACAAAGAACTCATAAAACTCAACAACAAACAAACAAACAATCCAATAAAAAAATGGGAAGAGGACATGAATAGACACTTCTCCCAGGAGGAAATACAAATGGCCAACAGATATATGAAAAGATGCTCAGCTTCATTAGTTATTAGAGAAATGCAAATCAAAACTACAATGAGATACCACCTCACCCCTGTTAGATTAGCTATTATCAACAAGTCGGGTAATAACAAATGTTGGAGAGGCTGTGGAGAAAAAGGAACCCTCATACACTGTTGGTGGGAATGTAAAGTAGTACAACCACTATGGAGGAAAGTATGGTGGTTCCTCAAAAAACTGCAAATAGAACTACCTTATGACCCAGCAATCCCTCTACTGGGTATATACCCCAAAACCTCAGAATCATTGATACGTAAAGACACATGTAGCCCCATGTTCATAGCAGCATTGTTCACAGTGGCCAAGACATGGAAACAACCAAAAAGCCCTTCAGTAGAGGACTGGATAAAGAAGATGTGGCACATATACACTATGGAATACTACTCAGCCATAAGAAATGATGACATTAGATCATTTATAGCAAAATGGTGGGATCTTGATAACATTATACGGAGTGAAATAAGTAAATCAGAAAAAAACAAGAACTACATGATTCCATACATTGGTGGAACATAAAAACGAGACTAAGAGACATGGACAAGAGTGTGGTGGTTACCAGGGGTGGGGGGAGGGAGGACGCAGGAGGGAGGGAGGGAGAGATTTAGGGGGAGGGGGAGGGGCACAGAGAAAACTAGATAGAGGGTGACAGAGGACAATCTGACTCTGGGCAAGGGGTATGCAACATAATTTAATGACAAGATAACCTAGACATGTTTTTCTTTGAATATATGTACCCTGAATTATTAATGTCATCCCATTAACATTAATAAAAATTTATAAAAAAAAAAAAGAACAGCAGAAGGATAAGTGATTCCCACCATGGCCAGAACTTTCTATCGTTATTCTCGGGCTTTTATTTTCTTTAATACAGTTAGACAATCATTTTAACACTGTCTTGAGAAGAAGAATAAAACACCCATATTGTAGCTCTACAGTGTTCCTGCCTATTTCTTTACTTGTTTCTTGGGTTAACTGGAAGATGGAAAAGAAAGAGGGAAGATTCAGGGTGACTTGAAGATTTTGGGAGGTCTAAATAATTTTTGCCATTTACCATGTTGAAATATGTTGTCCCCACAATTCAGAACATGATCCTCATGAAAATACCATGAATAAGAAAACCAGCAGAAAGGTGAGGTAGTTTGAAGGCTAGTAAAAGCTGTGGGAATGATGTAGGATTGGGGGGGCAATGCCAAACAGGATCACTGGGTCCCATGACACCTTCACTGATGGCCTACAGTTCAGACAAGTATGACTATATGCTTTTGCCTCTTAATGAGACAGAAATCTTCGTGTTCATGTGGACGTTAACGGAATGTGAGCCTTTAATAAGTGACACCTGTGACTCACCCAAGGGCACCTCCTTGTATGAGGCCATCAGCAACACTCTAAGATCACGTCGCGAGGACAGGGCTTGCTTCCTGCGCCTTCGTACTGAGTTTCAGATATTCTATCTTTGTGAAAACAGAGACTGTGAACTCTATAAGAGGGGCCGATGGTCAGGGAGGGCCAGTCATCCTGTGATGGTGCACCCACTGTCAAACGTTTGATGTATGTATAATATTTTAATATGACAAATAACAGGGTTTTGTTGTCATTTTGGGGGGATGGGGTGTGTCCTTAAAATGAATTCTTAAGAAAGTAAGTCATGGGTTCCTATACTTTTGGTATTTTCTATCGAGAAGCATTTGGCTCTATTACCGATCTGTTATTCCAATGAGTTGTTGCCATTTTTTGTTGTTTGTTTTGCTTTTACCCTAGCCCAGGAATTCCTTCATTACATGTCCCTGGTGTGTTTTAGGATCATGACATTTCTCTTAACTTGTTACTTGGTTTTCAAGATTTCACCGGTTGATACAGCTGTTCTTTTGGTTTGTGTGTATGTGTGTGTGTGTGTGTGTGGGGGGGGGGTAGTTGCTGGATGAGAAAAACTACTTTGAATCAAAAGATTTTATTTAAAAATGTTAAAAGCACATGGCTGAGTGTCAGCCATACGAGCAGAGGGCTGCCTCTCCCACCCACAGACTGTGGACCTCGCGGGAGCCCGTCAATGCCGCTGTTCCAAGAAGCTCTTCCCAGACATCCACTGTGGGTCACTATTTCCCTGCAGTTCCCAGAGCCAGCACTAGGAAGCAAGTGTTCCTGGAGGCATCAACCCCAGTACTCAAGGCTGTCGGACTGGCTCACTCGTCAAAGTCCTGAAGCCCTTTACATCAGCAGGCACCTGCTGTCTCCCGTTCCGAGGTGGCTGCAGCGCTAACTGTAGGTGAAGTGTCTGTTTTTCCCTTTCTGGACAACTTCTGGACAAATGCCCAGGCTTATCTGATAATTACTCAAAACCAACAGTGGGACTCAGCCCTGGGGTAAGGGATGAGGAGGGGTTGCCTTTTTTTGTGTATTTGTTTTTTAACCTTCAAGGGTCCTAGGTTATGCCCGAAACCCCTGGAGATCTGTATCCAGTGTGAACTCATCCCAGTTCCTTGGAAGGTTTGAAGACAGGCTGAATTCACACAGCTGTGATTTGATGTGGTTGATCCACATGGCGCTTGCACGCTTATCAAAACCTTATCTAAACCTGCGTATCCTCGGCTGTAAATTCAGCGCCCACAGGGTCCCTCGCATTCTTTTCTGTGGGATCGCAGAGTGAAAAAACAGACTTTTATAGTGTGTTGGGGCTTTTTGTGCTGACAGATATGAGAGAAAGTCCTGGCAAGGGAGAGAGAGAGAGAAAGAGAGAGTCAAATATTTTCACACTTGAATAATATATTCCTTTTTAAAAATTGGTTGGGATATTTGGAGTCAGCAATGACGTTTTAAGTTCTAATTTGCCCCAACATTCAGAGACAACTGCCTCGCACCGCAGTTCTGATGCCTGCCACTAGTCCCAGATCAAAGATAACCACAGACAGAGCTCTTGTTTTTGTATTGGAATCTGCTCCTCGTTAGGCGCACACTTCTCAGTGCTAACCGCGTCCTCAGCGCCCTGCAGCCAAGAGCCCGACTGAGCAGGGTACACATTCCCACTGGGCTTGGAGCTCACTGCTCAAGAACAGAATGTAGAACAAAAGTTCTCCCTTCTTGATGGAGAACATATAAAAACAAAACCCCATGAACGAGGGCTGTCTTTTAGTGCTCAAGATAGGGGATCAATTAGCTTGTCTTTACGTAGAGTGTCACAAACCCAGTTAGCTGACATGTAGCTGCAGCAGTTAGCTCACAGCTAGTCTCATTTATGTATGACCGACCATCTCTTACCCCCCTAGATGAGGATGATGATGATGATTTTACTTTTTGGCCCCCTTCACCCATTCCTCCCACTCCCTACCACCTGCCTCTGGCCACCAGCAGTGAGTGTGTCCTCTGTATCTATGAGCTTGGCCTTTTGTTTTTGTTCTTTTTTAGAGTTTGCATGCGAGAGAGGTCGTGCAGTATTTGTCTTCTTAAGTGTCTGACTTAGGTCACTTCACATGATGCTCTTGAAGTCTGTGCAGGTTGTTGCAAATGGCAGGATTTTATTGTTTGTTTTTTATGGCTGAATTAATTTTCCATGATATGTATATACCAGATGCCTCTATCTATTCATCCATCAATGGACACTTCGATGGTTTCCATGTCCTGCCTATTATAAATAACGCGGCAATGAACATGGAGATGCAGATATCTTTTTGAGTTAGTGTTTTCGGTTTCTTCCGATAAATACCAGAAGAGGAATTTCAGGATCATATAGTAGTTCTAGTCTTAATGCTTTGAGAAATCTCCATTCTGTTTTCCATGGTGGCTGCACCAACAGTGCACAAGAGTTCCCTTTTCTCCACATCCTTGCCAGAACTTGTTGTCTCTTGTCTTTTTTATAATGGTCAATCTAACAGGTGAGAGATGATATCTCATTGTGGTTTGGATTTATATTTCCCTGGTGATTAGTGATGAACGCCTTTTTGTGTACCTGTTGGCCCTCAATTGGCACTTAAAAAATTTTTTTTTCAATAAAAATCAATGGACACCATATCAAAACTTCTTGTTCACTTTTTTTTTAATGTAGAGAGTTTATGCTAAAGGTAGGATGTTATTTAACACATAACCATCTCCTGGCAATATAAGTAAAGATGCGGTGTCTTAGTTCGGGCTGCTCTAACCAAGTGTCACAGACAGGATGTTCATAGATAACAGAAACTCTGTTTCTCTCAGCTCTGAAGGCTGGGCGTCTGAGATCAGGGTTCCTATGAGTCTCCACAAAATGCCCATCTCTGTGCCCCACCATAGAAGACAGAACAAGAAGACAGCCCTCAGTTCTGGGAAAAGGGATCTCGCCGGAACCTACCAACCCCATCCATGAGGACCCTACCTTCATGACCTCATCAACCCTAATCACGCCCCAAGGTCTCTACCTCCGAACATTATCCCATTCGGGGGGTGGGGTGGGGCTTCTCCATGTAAGTTCCGAGGGAACACAGACATTCAGCCCACAACATGGTAAACCAAACTAAAAGGTCAAATATCTAGAACAGCTCAAATATCAGGAAGTACAAGTATCTACTCTATTTGATGCAAGAAAAACCCTTTTATAGTCATGAAAACATGATAAGGAAGTAGGCAAAAATATGGATTTGTCAAAATCAAATAAACACACACACACACAAATCTGAACACACACGCAAGCAAAACTGCATGTTTGTCTTCGATAACACAGGGAACTTGGGTCGGTTTTCTAGTTTACAATATGACAATGACAATAATACCCAATATTAACAGAGTGCTTGCTAGGTGGTGTTTTAAGAGGAGTAGGTAATGTTATTATCACCTCCACTTTTCAGATGAAGAAGCTAAGGTTCAGAAAAGGTAGACATGGTGGAGTAAGGAACCCTACCCAGCAGTGAGGGCTCCTCTCCTCCGCCCGGGCAGGCTGCCTCTGTTCACCTTCAGGACCATATTTTATCATCAATGCTCATAAACATGAGCAGATGGCACCGTGAAGTCACAGAGTACATCCTGAACCCGAGGATGAGTTATGTCTAATACGGCTTTCAACATCAGAGTTGAGGTGTTTTAGGTTTTTAAATGATCTCTGGTCAACCAGATGATTAGTCATATTTTATTAGCATTATAATAGGAAATGTCTACATTCAACATCTGTATTGATGTTTCCCGTGTTTATTATTAAGTACAAAAATATGTGTGCCCTTGGAAATCAAAAGGTTAGAAACTGATTAATATTTTATCATAATCTATATTTTTTTACATATGGGGTAGGTGATCAATATATCTTCCTATTGTTCATCTGCAGCTACAGATTTTACCTTGGGGGAAAAATATATATATAATCTATTTAATAGAGATGTTAATATGACACCAGCTGTATTCTGGCAGGTTGAATTTGGTTGCACTTCAAGATATAAATAGGGCCTTTTCCCAAGACATTCTGGAAACATAACCTCAGAATTCTTTTAGGTAAAATTTTATAGTCATCTTTAGCCAATAAAATACAGTTAGCAAGAAGATAAAATGTACTTGTCATCCTTTGTTTGGATCATTTATTTCTGGATAAAAATTAATCATGGGGATTAAAGAGCAAAGCCAACATCTACTGATGAGGGGTGGGACTCAAGAGAAGGAAATGAAGCAATCAAACGTCATCTCTGACAGAAGTTTGTCCCGATTAGACAGTAGGATATGCCTCAGACTACTCAGAGTCATGACCAAGCTCTACCATCTCGGTCACTTGCTTCCTGCTTTGAATTTTGATTTTCACATCTGAAATGTGGAAATAATAATATCACCTACCCCATAAATTCAGTACGATTGGAAGGATTTTGTAAGGGTTCTAGGAAAAACACTTAGCAAAGTGCTAAACACACATTAAATATTTTAAATGTTGCATATTACCAACATTGTTGTTATTGCTGTTACTATCAGAAACTTACACCATGGCAGGTCATGCATGAGATACTACATTACCAAAATGAATAAATGCATGATTCTTCTTCCATTCTATGGCTCAAAATCTAGTAAATGTTGACTTAATTTTTCTGTTCCCCTAATAATTTTTCACGGTGTTAAAAATACAGGCAGTTCCCGGATTACGAACGAGATAGGTTCTGTAGGTTTGAAAATGTTTTAGTATTTATATGCACAAAAAGGTAAAAATAAATCCTATGTTAAGACAAACATGGCTCTAAGTTGCATTCAATAGGTCCATGTGCCTGTTCCAACTTACATCCAAATTCAACGTAAAAACAAACCTACAGAATCTATCTCATCCAAAACCTGGGGACTGCCTGTACTACAGAAGAGATAGAAGAAAAATGAACCTTGTATGAGCCAAGCCTGAGATCAGGAATTAGACACTGACATTAACGAAGTGGAGGACAAGGATCAAAAAAAGAAAAAGTGTTTTTCTAGAGCAACAGATTGTGAGGAGGAGGAGAAAATGACCTCAGTGTAAGAAGCCATGGGTCATAGACAAGACCTGGAATTGACCAGATGTTTTAGGATGCAGGGTGGGGCAAAAGTAAGTTTACAGTTGTTCCTGTGGAAATAATGCAGTAACTAATATGTAATAACACACGAACAAGCTCTATTTCACATACTCACAACTGCAAACCTCCTTTTGCCCAGCCCTGGATTTCAGGAGAAAAGAGTCACTCACGGGGACCTAGGGAAGTAACTCTTTCCAAGACAGTATTTTTAGGGGTATCCGAAATAAAAGAAGGCACAGAAGAAACATCAAAACGCTACCTTCGTAAAGCTGAGCCTTTCCTTCTGCCAGTCATCAGAGTCAAGTTTTCTAAGTGGTGCCATTCATGAAATGAAACTTTTTATAAAATTATAACCAGTTGTTGTAGTGATCACAAAAATAGAACAACCATCACTGCGTCCATAAACCCTGCCTTGGAGATGTGCTAAGTGTTTTAGAACATGTGGCAATCCTGGTAGACTTTTTTGAGGGAGGGAGGGAAAGGAAAGTATTTTGAAACCTTGTTAAGCATAGAAATTGACATTGCTGGTGATGCGCCCAGGAAATGATATGTTAGGAGGTCTCTTTACAACAGAGCCTAAAGTTTTACATTTGTTTTCCTGCCCTGTGATACATAAGTACTATGTTTCCCTCCCACACTCATAAAATAGTTTCAAGCTGGGGGGGGGGGGGATGCACTCCAAAGCAATGTGAATCGTTAAGAAGTAAAATGAGCCCATGCAATCTTATACAGAGGAATTAGGTAAGAATAATCAAGAAAATTATTTCAATACAACAATTAGCCGTAGCAGTTGGAAGACGTTAAAGGTCTGGCAAGAACTGCTTTATTTCCACCATGTGGGAGTTATTAATAAATCAGTATCACATTTGACAGCCACTGAAATAGTCTGAAACCAGCTTCAAAGTCATAGTTCTTTTTTTTAGAGATCTGTATTTATTTTATTATATCAAAAGACAAAGGGGCAAATGTGGCATTTTTACATAAAAATATGTTCCTATATTAATATAAGGGCAATCAGGAACTATGGGATAAAACTAAACCAATTTTGTTGTTGTTGTTGAATGGTTTCCATTTTGTTCATTTATGAAAGTAGATGAGAAAAAGAAAAATAAAACACTTTATATTACTGGGCAGTGCGAATTCCACTAAATTATCCTTATAAGGCAACCAAGTGTTTGGTTTTCAACTCATATCTTAATACCGATAGAAACAGGGGTTTGGCAACATAACATTTTTCTCCTAACCAAATTGCATGTAGTAGAAAAAACATGCCTTCTCAAAGGTATCTTTAAAAAACTCAAACTCCACACTCTTACTATATTTCAAATGGTTACTATTACACCTTGTGCTGATCGAAATAAAGGACCTGAAAAGTGGAGTGTTTCGCTGTAGTCTAATCACAAATTGAACTGTATCTGATTCACATCAGCTCCAAGTCAGCATGGCGCCACGTAACAAAATGCCCTGAGAAGTCCCCCAGCCCTCCTGAGGCCTTATTTTGAAGGGAGATTAAATAGAAAGAAAGAGAGAAAAAAAAAAGCCCACACTGTGTGGTTTCACCTCATTGCGGAGTCACGCTCAGATTTGCTTACGATGATTCGGTAAGAACCTTTGGCTGATCGTTGGACAGCCTCACCGGCAGAAAGGAACTTCGTCAAGTTTCCACTTTCTAATCTCCTGTTGATTCATCCCTTTCCCCTAGTGAATCCTGGCCCTTTCCATTTGGTTACCTATCACCATTTATTTTCCTTCTGTGTCAACTGTCCGAGTCGCCTGGCAGAGATGTCTGTTTCAGAACTGCCCAGTGTGTGGCTCAACGTGGCTGCTTGGTGGTTCCCCCGCTGGGTACCGGAGAGAAGGGGGTTCATTCTCTTCCCTGGACACTCACAACGGGTGGCCCCACTCATTCCTTCTAAGGTGCTCAGCTGTGCTGTGTAGAGTTCATTTTAACGTACAGATTTTAGGATCAGAGGACAGGACTGAGCCGTGTGGGTTTAAGGGGGCTGCGTCATGGAGCAGGGACACCAAGAAACGAAACCATAAGTTTTGTTAAACATATAATAAGTGGGATAGATGAGGTACAGCAGGAGCATTGGAAGAAGAAGGATTGGGGTGTTTGAGACATAGGCCAAGATCTCCCCCAATTAAAAAAAATTTTTTTTTTGAAACAGCATATACCAATGAGTAGTAGAGGTCTTTTCAGGCAGATTCTTTCAGAGAAAAAGCATATGCTATGAAACCAGCGCAGGGAGAGAGGTCATAAGGCATGTAAGGAAGACTCCTGGAGAGGCCACCATAAACACCCCACCCCCTCTCCCCCCATGCCTGCGAGTCTGTGTCACTTTGAACGTGTTCCTTAGCCTCCCATGCTTCATTTCTTTTTTATTAAAAAGTTTTTTTTCCATTCATAAAAATGACAATAATTACATTTGACATCTGTGGACCTCAAAAGGGAGTGAGGGAGGTCTCACGACATGCCTGTCAGGGTCCTGGAACTTTCCAGAATAAAGCTTTTATGGGCTCCATAAAGTACAAAGGGGTGTCCCACAGTCGTGTTTTTCCCCTGGCGTGGCTCTCCGTGTCTCAGGCTCTTCGCATGCCTTCAGCTACTGTTGCTCCTAACAATGCCCGGCTCCCTGGTCCCGGCCAGAGCTCTTCTAGAGAGAGATACACATGTCGGGCTGTGGCTGTTTATTTTCCGCAAGACTCACTCACTTTGGTCATGGGATCTGAAACTTCTGTTCCTGTTTCCTGTGCATGTTGGATGGCTTTGCAGGCGTGGAAGCTGGGGTGAATGACATGAGAACCCAGGAGGCAAACATCAACCCAGACATTCCCAAACGACACATTAAGACTGAGCTTGCATTGTTCGTGAGCCAACTTGGAATGACACAAAACATCCCCTGTTATTGTCAAAGAAACACGGGTCCTTGCCAAGATGCAGGGTGATAGCTTATAACTATATTTTTAAAAACATTTTTATACTCAATCAACCTCTCCTTCTTCCTCACTTGTTGGGTTTTCCTTGAAAGTGGAGCCAGAAAGGACTTCTGGGCTGTCGGGACCAACACGTGGATCTCAGAGGGAGTCCATCCTGTTTGCATGCAATGGAGGGGATTGAAATGGACTTGGTCTGGATCCTGTGCCCTGCAGATCAGCAGTGATTGTGAGGACCCTGGGATGAGCCAGTGCCAAGGGTCATGGTCAAATCGCAGCAGTGGGTTACTCCACCCTAGCCTTGAAAAGGTGAAAATCAACCTTGCAACAAAAATCAAGTTCTTGTTGGTTTAATCCCTAGACATTGAGTCTTCCCTCAGTAAGAGGAGAAGGATGGGGCTCATCATTTGGAGAAACAACTTTTGAAGCATTAGAATATAATCTCTTTTTTTTCTTAATCAATGCTGTTGTTGTGGTAGGCAAGAGCTATTTATTAATTAGCTAAGCCTATAATTTCGTTGAGTCTTCTCATGTCAAGCAGGATTAGAGAACTTGAAAGAATTAGGAGATTTAGTCCAGGTGATCAAAGAGTTTTAAAGAGAAGCCTCACATATCCATCATTAAATTAAAAAAAAAAATTGTTTTGATTTACTCAAATCATTATAGACCCCTGAGAATGTCTCTCTCTCTCTCTCTCTCTCTCTCTCTCTCTCTCACACACACACACACACACACACACACACACACACACACACACACACACACACTTTTCCTTTTTGAATCTCATGTTTACCATGCTGCCCATTAGTCCTGGGTTCCTAAATTTAGTTTTAAGACTCCGAACCTTGCTGAAATGTGAGTTCCTCGCTGGGGGGGGGGGGGGGGTGGTGGTGGGGGGGAGCTAACAGCTTACTGTCATTCATTTGCTTGGGATGAATTTCTGACCCAGAAAGAATATCTGGTGTGGGCGGGCTCTATGGCCATTGGGGAAGTCACCCAATGCCCTGTTCGTGGGGCGACAGATGGCGTGGTGAGGCTCCTGTTGCCGTATCCTAATCCTCTCTCTTATACCACTACTGTTTATCTAATTTGACTTTTCTCGTAGCCGGCAAATCATTTTAATTCATGCCGAGGGTGAAAAGCATATTGGTTGTGATTTGTACGGGACAATGTGGACAACTGGGTCATGGAAATTCCAAATGCTTTCTCATAGATGCGGATCATTAATTGGGCTGTAGATTTATCAAAGGCATTTTATTCTGAAACATAAGACACCTGTACTAATAATTAAAAAGAACATCCAATATTATGTAGGCGTGATGTGTGGCATCAGGTTTCAGATGCGTCTATTCTTTGTCAGGAGAGACAGCAACAGGATGGCGTGTATGAAACGATACAAATGAGATTTAATTTTACATGTATCATGTAGAGTGTGACCTTTAATAAAAAGGGTAGTTGGCCTGAGGTAAGGGTGATGGAAAACTTGTAGTCCAATGTGTATTTCACAAATCTATCCCACGACTCTGTCCTCCGCTGCAGACCTTCCAAACCTTTGCATTTATCTCAAAGCTCAGGGCTGGTAGGGAAGTCCCAGAGCGTGCTTGGGGCATCTCCCAATGACTGGAAATCTTAAACAGATAGCGACTCATCACCTCCATTCATTATGGAAACCTAAGTCTGCAGGAGAGACTGAAGAGAGATTCTCTCTCCTTAAGTGTAGTGTGAAGAGGAGCACATGACCAGTTACCCCAATTCATTGACCACTCTCATGATATTTATATGTAGGGGCCCTCCTTGACTATGTTTTGAGGATAGGTACTTGGTCTCCTTGAAGATGGTGTGTCCAGGAAGGTGTCCTCTAGCCCTTGAGGTCTTGACTCTCGAACAGAAGGAGATAACGAATGGAAAAAATTTTAAGAAGAGGTTTCGACTTGTTCAAAGACAGAGGTCTGATAGAATAAGAGGTTCTAAACACGTATGATGGTTAGGTCACCATGACTGAGTTGTAGGGCAAAAATTAGGAAGTGTCCAGCCAGCATGTTTACATTAGGGTGACTGTCAGCATCAAGGGTGGACTCAACAAATCAGTCACCCAGATGACGATGGGTCACTGGAAAATGGGGCCAAACTGGGACACAGGGGCAAAACCACTTGCCCAAGTGTCATATTCACAGAAAGCCTCCCTTTTCAGACTTCCGGTGTTATTTTCGAAGGATGTTATACAAGGAGTCGGTACCGTTTTATGTGTTAGATTTAAGTAGAAACCTTACACTCTATGACAGCTTTCATAACTCTTTTTGGATATTTCTTTGCTATATGCACATTAGAACACTTCAAAAATAGGACTGCAGCTCTCTGGAGGAAGACGGGCAGACGCGAGGGTTAACACTGTCCCGGGGAAATGCCCGGCCCAGGTGTGTGCTGTTGGCTCACAGGGAGACCGCAGCCTCAGCGGCTCCTCCGTGTCCCATTCGGCTTCTGTATCCCTGTGTCAGAAGAGCAAAGAACCTACTCTAAGCTTCAGCGACACGACTAACATAAGCATTGTTATTCAATGCTTACAACTCCGAGAAAGAGACTAGAAAGAGGCGATATTAGATTATTTTTTTTGGGGGGGGGAGGAGACAGGTACTAAAATGTAATGGATCAACAACTGATGGCTGGGCTGCTCTCACTTACAGAAAGAGATCAAATACCCCATGAAACAGATAGAAATGACCGTGGAGGACTTGTAAGCAAGGAGAACCATCCAGGCCCGGGGAAGTAGCAGACCGGATACTTCCTCCTTGTCCTCCAAATATGGTCTTGCTCCATCTTGTTAAGGACCCTTAGAATACTCTTCCTTCTTATGCGCACTTAAGATAGTTAGATCTCAATACACATGCTATAATGGCTCCTTATTTTGTAGGTCAACTTGCAGTTTCAGTTGTTGAATCCAGTGAAGCAGACAGGAACAAACCTAAATTTAGCCACTCTGAGTGGGTAGGGAAAGGATTTTTTTTTTTTAAGTCTGGCAAATCCTATTGATGGATGCACATTTTAAGAGTTTAGGCAATGGTGACACAGATTCCCAAACAGCTAATATTTGGGCACCTGCAGATTAACATTCAGTAAACTCACAAACTCTCAAAGATCTTGCCCAGGTTGGGCAAATCATTTCCCCGACAGCAGCATTCGTCATGGCCACAGCTGGAAAGATCAACAAACCACAGACATCTGAGAAGCAGATGAAGTAAGAACACAGGCCAGGCAGCTTCTCCGGCCGCCCGTCACCAGCACGACACCCCTTTCCTTCCTGTGGGATCATCTCCAATTCCCCTGAACCTGCTGCACAGACATGTGGTGAATGTGGACGGTCCCGACGTGGGTGAAACACATGGGCGTGCCTGGCCGTCTGGTGTTTCACCTGGGAGTCCTGGGCAGTGATGGGGCCCTTGCCACCCTTTCGGATCCATCAGCTGTAGTAAGCTAAGTGTTTCCCCAGCTCCCTGGCACCAGCGCTGAAAAAATATCTCCAGCAAGACGGAGTTTGTGCAGGAGACTTGCAAGTCTCCTGCACAAACTTGCAAGGGACTGCTTGCTGGCCGCCCACCAGCTTTAGCTAAGTTCTAGTTTGCAAACTGGTTTTATTTCTTCGACTGCTTTGTTCTTCGTGGAAGGAGGCACTCGTGAATAATAGCTTGGGGACATTTTTGAAAATGCTGACGCCTCCATAGCGCAGGTTTGAATTTCTCTGGAAGGTGTATGACGCAGCACCGAGCTTGCCTGCTGACTTACTGGGTCTGCCTGCTCATCTCACGTTGGCTCCAGCCTGACCCTTTCCGTATTCTCTAGCGCTCAGTCTCTGACCATTGGTGCAATGTCACTGGAACTCAAGGATGCTGCTGTCAACATCCTCCTTTTTTATACATTTAAGGATTTATAATTCTATAGAATAGTTAAAAACGCACTTCAGTGACTGTTGTTTGTTGCAGGGGATCACACATGCTTTAGGAGAAAATGATAGAGAATACAAAAGAAAATGGGGCTTATTTATTTCGACTTGGGGGGCATCTAGAATGAACCATGGTAGGCAAAAAACTGAGCATAGCTATTAGTGGCATGACAGGAAGCAAAGTCACAGAGTGAGTGACCTCATGTTGTATATGGGAAAAGCAAAGAGCTCAACTGAGGCCACAGAGAATGCAGGAGGGCATGGTTGGGTGTTCACCTTCAGTGCCCATCCAAAGAGAGTAATGGGGCAAATTTGAGCAATGTTGGAAGAGACGGTCAAGGCTGAGGCTTGTAGGACACAGGGGGCTGAAGGTGGGAGTATGTGTCTTCTCCTATTGGCCACAAAAGTCATAGACATCTGGATAATGTAGACCGTCATGAAAGTTCTGCTCCATCTGTTCCGAACTCGCCAGGTGCACTCACTGTGCATGGTCCCTCTTCATGGGGTGTGGCCACAGGAAATCCTTATCTCCTCCAAAGACACAAGCTTTCCTGAACTGTTTTGTCATCTCTGCTTCTGCTTGTGAAAACTGGAAGTCTCACTCCGGCCCCTCCCTGGACAAGCCTTTTCTCCTCTCCTCCCAGGCTCTGTCTTTGGAACTCATCTAAATGCATATGGAGCCTTACTCTCTATGTTATTATTATTTTTAAAATTGTATTAAGGTTAAGATTGGACACATCTTACCTACCAAATTACAAGAAGAGTGAGCAAAATCTTTGTCTCTTTCTTTTTCGTGTAGATGTCCAGAGTCCAAGGTCATGTATATAATAAAGACAGCAATGATTAGTGGAATGGATATATGAATGTGCGGATAGGAAAGTTGGAGTGTAGGAACTACATGATATCTTTGGGAGGCTAACTTTAAAAGGAAATTCTACAAGCTAAAAGTTCAGTGTCTTATAAAAGCTAATGTCTTCTGGTTTATAACGATAATTAAAATCACAGAAATCTAGAAGATTGGTCATGGGTTATGGCAGTGGTTCTCAAAGTAAGCGCCAGGGTGCACTGGTGCGCCCTAGATGATTTCCAGGTGCTCCCTATGGTATTCCAGAAAAATACATGCCTACTGGGGACAAAAAACCAACAGGGTTTTTGGAGTTTAGATTTTTGGGGGACAAAGGTGTGGGGAATTGGCTGTAAGCTGACAGTCTGCCCAACCCCCCACCTCACTTGCCTGATTAGGTTGCAAAAGGCTGTTAAGCTGTGGTGCTGGATTGTTTATACTACCCCCCATGTTCCCCAGAAAGACTGGAGGCAAGTTTCTTCTATTCTTTGTTTGGTGTAAAGTTAAGATGATATGTATGGGGGGGGGGGGGTTTGGATTGATGATTAAACGTAAGGAATTGTCTCTTGAAGCCTTTTGGATTTCTATATGAAGAATATATGGCAATATCTAAAAAAAACTTTAAACATTTTACTACAATTTTCAACATCCTATTTATGTGAATTAGGATTTTCTACCCTCAATACAAGTAAGAGTAAAAAGAGAGGAATTCTTCAATGTATTGATGAGGAAATGAGAGTTTGCCTTTCAAATATATGTCTAAACATTGAAGAAATCACTAGGACACATCAGGCTCATGTTTCTCATAAACACAAGAATGAAAAAAATACTTAACACATTCACGCTAGGACCTGCCAAACTTACTAAATTTTACTAAGAATGTATCTATATATATAAAGGATAACTTTTTTGTCATTTTTAAAAAAATTTTTATCCCCTCTTTTTCACAAATTCTAAAAAGCATAACTCAAAAAATGTAACATAAAAATGTTTTTTAATGTCAGAATAAATTTAAATTTATTATATTTATTTCATTTAATTACCATAAAAGCACACTTGGACTTTATTTTTTTCTTTAATATTTGACTTAATTATTATAACATATTTCTGAGAAATTTGTATATAGTGTGCCTACAATTATTTGTAGGATTTTAAATGCACCCTGACTTCAAAAAGTTTGAGAACCACTGGGTTATGGGGATAAGCAGAGGTAAGAGGACATATTTAAGGAAATGTATTTTACTGTTTCCGAGATTGTTTCTCTTAAGCTACAAAGTATGTAGTAACAAGTTGAAATTATTTATTAACACATCTGTTTCACAGGCATACATTATATACTATACTATTTTCTTTAAAACTTCTAGAAGCGACACAAACCACAAGAGCAGCACTTCAGAAATATGTATAGCACTGAATCTTTGATCATAAACATTGTGTTACACTATATGCTGTGGAGTTTGCAATTAAGTTTTGAAAAAAAAGTCAAAAATTTTTTGTGTAAGATAATATGTACTAATTTTAATCAACAAAATTTTGAGTTAGTGATACTTTTTTAATATATGAAAAAACAACAACCATAAGACATAGTCATTGTAGCTTAAAACCTTCCGATAATTAATGAGGGTATGGGCAGAGAAATGCAGAGAGATAAAATAGGGCTGTATATGGTTTTAGAACTTATTTTCTATTTGAGAGGTCAACATCTTCCTATAATATGCTCTTGTGTCTCTTTTAAATTTATATGTAATACAATCAATTAAAAAGCAGTAAAGTCTAGATTAGCTTGAGGTTAAAACAATGCCAGTAAATACTAACATAACTGGTTGAATCCCTAACTGGACCACCAACACTTTCCCCTTGCCCACTGAGAAGGTAAGCTCACCGTTTTAGAGGAAGATTAAGTACTTAAAACATTTTATCCAGAAGCACCTGTGAACATAGTCCAGTGGAAGTGGTCACTTCTCCTCGTCCTTGTCCAAATAATATGACTGAGATGTAATAATAGCTAGGTCTTTTTTCCCCCCCTAATGTGCCTGCCAACAAGTCAGGATTAGGAAGAATACTAGACTAAACACCAAATTAAAAAGAGCACGCAAACATTCAGAGTCTGACCTGGAAGAAATATGAAACTTGATGCCTAGAAAAGAATGAATTGCAACCCCTTCATATACTGCTGCTTCCAGCGGAATGTGATCCCAGCCCCTCAGAGCCTAGCAGAAGTCCCCTAAATTGTGACCAAGTCAGCACTTGATGGGCAGATATTTAAATGTATAAAGACACCAGCATGACGTGAAGTAGGATGTAGCATGTCTGATGATCAGAGTGCTGGCCTGTAGGTTACCATTATCTGGTTAAAAAAATAAAAATAAAATCTTTCATAATATAACAAAAATGCTTGGATCAAAAAATATATATATAAAGGTCTTTTATAATAATGGCTTTGGGGGGAAATAATAATAGCTTCTCCTAACTGTCAAGACTGTGATATTTGTTGTAACACTTCTGGATTCCTAGCGTGCAAAGTTTCTTGATCCCTCTCTCCCAGGACTTACTGCCTGAGAACAACCTAGAAACCATGGGCAGGACAAAGAGAGGTGGGCTGCAGGGTGGAGGTGGGAGAAGCAAACTCCTCATCTTTTTCCTAGTCACAGAAGTTAGCTGCAGACCCTCGACTGGTGAGATGGTGCAACTCCTGTAGCACAAGGAGCTCACCCCAGAGCACAAAATTCCCCAGAGCGCTGTGGATGAGTTGAGTTTCTAGACCAGATAATAAGGGTAAAAGAAGAGCAGTGCTAAGAAGGGAAATGGAAACCTGTATAATTGACAGAGGTGTATCTGAATACCTGGTGGAGACAGGTGAGAGTCTTAGTACCTCCCTTGCCTTTGTTCTTCTGTGATGTATAGTTATGGGATGGGCAGTGGGCATGAATGTTAGCCAGGAACCATGCTGACTTGGGCTATGGGGGAACATTAATAGTGCTACACAGGAAGTGGCCTGTAGCCCCCTTTCCATGTGCAGCGGGAGATACTACTTCAACTCTACTCCATCAGCATGTACTGTTGCCCATCTAAAGGGAATGATGATTTATTGTAAGGTTGCCAGATGTCTGGTATGTTGAAAGGTTAACAGAAAAATGAAAAGGAAATAGGAGGGTACATTCATTATTAAAAGCATCTCTTGAGTGGTTACCAGGATCCTCTGTGGTGGCATCTGGTGATTCAGGGTCCAGAACGGTGACTTATAAAACCTCCTAAAAATCAGCCTTCTTTTGAAAAAATTTATCCTAAGGAAGATTCGTTCAAAGAAGGGCCTCAACACTGACCCTTCACTTAAATCTATGTGCTCATAATTCTTAGGAGAGTTTTGCACAGTGATGCAGGGATAAATAAAAGTAACTCAGATTGAGATGTTGAGCCACCTCTGGTTTATTTCTATATCTATTCTGTTTGTCCCTCCTCATTTCCCTTTCTATATCTCACTGCCCCCAGTCCCTTCCCCCAGATAAAGTGTCCTTTCTGATGCTTCATGACACTTGCCCCATCCACGTCACTACCCTGACCTGTCACTGGCTTTGAGTAGTGTGGTGGCTCCTCGGACCAAGACTTTCACCTTAACAGAGCCACTCAGTGAAGGTGTGAAAATGAAAGCATCCCTGGCCCTCCCGAGACATGACTGTGTGAGATTCAAAAGGCTACTGGCAACCTGTGCTGGACTGTGTGACTTCCCAGCATTAGAGACTCGATGAGCATATTGAAGAAAGAGGTGGGGTGCAGACTTCTGCCTTTGGCTGCATGGTCCCTGAATCCAGAAAGCAGCAGAGCAAGCAGGTTTCCTAAATGGAAAGTGTCCCTACAAGACCTGCCTTGTCCACATGATTTATTCATTTTTTTAATATGAAATCTTGTCATAAAAGAGAGGCTGCCCTGCATGTGTATCCTGAATTAGTCATGAGGGTGAGAAGGAACTACTGAAGAATCTAATTTTCATTTGTCTGCTAATTATGAAACACCAAGCAACTAACTCAGGAATTAAGTCCAAACTGGGTGCCAGGGGCTGAAGCCACTAAAAGGAATACCTTTCTATCAGCCTGGCCCTAGACCCACCAAGTGCATATGTTTTCAAATATGTTACCGACAGCGATCACAGGAGAAGGGAGTGAGGGTTAGAAACAGGGGCTGGTAGAATCTGGCTGTGGGCTTCAGGATCATTTGAGTTCAGTGGTTTTCCCCAATGTCTTAAGTAATTTAAGTCATTTTCATTTTTTTTTTCAGATGGACTCTTACATAAGCCCAGGATATAAAATATTAATAAAAAACAGAGTGATTCTGGTTGAAACAGGGAAGGGTGTCCAAATGTAGTCAAAAGTCTTTCATTTTCACAGAAATGATGTAGGCCAAGAGAAGTTTTTAGTTTACCAAAGGTAATCAGAAAGAAAACTATGCGTGGAAACGTACATTATTTGATTCCCAATCCAGATGTCTGTATATGGTTTATTTTTTGTTTTTTGTTTTTTTGTCTGTCTTTCAGTAAATTGTCATAAATGTAGAGCAGACATTTGGCAATAGGATATTAAATCATTGAGATGCAAGGTTTTAACATTCGTTTGCTCAGGCGGCCGTAACAAAGTACCACAGAGTGGGTGGCTCAAACAACAGGTATTTGTTTTCTCACCGTTCTGGAAGGTGGGATTCAGAGGCGAAGGTGTTGCAGGGTTGGTGTCCTCAGAAGGCCGTCTCCTTGGCTTGGGAACAACTGCCCCTCCTTGTCCTCACAGGGCACTTTCTCTGTGTCTGTCCTAATCTCTTCTCATAAGAACACCAGTCAGACTATATAAGGACCCACTCACAGGACCTATTTTGCCTAAAGACCAAATTTCCAAATATAGTCACATTCTGAGGTACAGGAGGTTATGACTTTAACATATACAGGGGGTCCTCGGGTTACAAAGGTCCCGACCTACAATGTTTTGAGTTTACGTTGCTTACTCCCATATATAGTTAAAAAAAATTGAGATGTGAGTGTTTTGGCTTATGCCCTTAACATCATACTTACGGACTATGTGAGAGAACTAGTTTGGCTGCGCGCGGGGGAAGAATACATGGCAAAGCTGCATATGAATGAGGGGGATGGTGTCCTCCAGTTAGCTTACCTACGCCATTTTGGACTGTTAAAAGTGCAAGGGTTCTGTTTGTTCTGTTTGTATTGCTTTGTTCGGTGACGTTTTGGCCCTTATAATGGCTCCTATATTGATGTCCTTTTCCTTTTTCTGTGGCTTAGTTATGTTTTTATGTTCTATCAGGGGTCCCCAAACTTTTTACACAGGGGGCCAGTTCACTGTCTCTCAGACCATTGGGGAGCTGCCACATACAGTGCTCCTCTCACTGACCACCAATGAAAGAGGTGCCCCTTCCGGAAGTGTGGTGGGGGCTGGATAAATGGCCTCAGGGGGCCGCAGTTTGGGGATGCCTGTTCTAGATTATGATTTAACAACAGTGTTCGGATAGGTGAGCGACTTAGGCTAGGGTGTGTTTTGACTTACACTAAAATTCGGGTTATATCACTGTCATAGGAACGGAACACTATCTTAACCTGAGGACCCCTGTATGTGTGTGTCTGTGTGTGTGCGTGTGTGTGTTTGTGTGTATATATATATATATATATATGTATATTTTTATTTTATTTTATTTATTTTATTTTTGGAAAGGACACAATTCAGCCCATAACAATGACCAACCCCAACCCTGGATGAACTTACACTTCCTGAAACACAGAACTAATCCATGTGGGATGCTGGCCTATGAACTTGTCAGCGCAGTGACTTAAATAACAGGGCAGGACACATTGGAGAGTGGCAGTCAGTCACTCATGAGGGGTGCTGCTACTTTATACAGCATTTAAACAACTTGCATGCTAGCAAAACACATTTTATATACATGCATGAAATAGAAAATTGGCATGGGTTTGACATTGATCCCATAACCCGCTCACATGCATGCGATGAATATTTTTTCCAAAGAGACCAGGCTTGCTGGCATGCGGCTGAGGAGCTGCCCACAGCCTGAGTGCATCCTCTGCTTGGCCAAGGCCCTGAGTGAGTTACCATAATACCAAGGCCCCGATAACCAGTAGAGTCCTCACCATTCACCTCGAATGTCAAGTGCTTGGTTGGCTTATTTTTAAATCCAGTTGCCCACAGGACAGGAATGAGCACGAGACCCTCCCTTACCCATCTGGAATGTGGGAGCAGAGCAGAGGTAGAGAATGCATGAGTGGCAGGGTTTGAGTCCTTATTTGTAATAGAATGCACCCGTGAATACAGAGGCTCCAATATGCTCATGTGACACCCGAAGCCCCACTGAGTTAAAGAAAATGTTTTGTGCCATCATTGTAGACCAGTGGTAGTCAACCTGGTCCCTACCGCCCACTAGTGGGCGTTCCAGCTTTCATGGTGGGCAGTAGCAGAGCAACCAAAGTATAAATAAAAAGATAGATTTAACTATAGTAAGTTGTTTTATAAAGATTTATTCTCCCAAACTTAGCGAAAATCCAACATAAAGTACTTGGTAAGTAATTATTATTATATGCTTTAACTTGCTGTAACTCTGCTTTATAAATTCTATAAAGTAAAGTTACTTCCCTACTTTATAAATCACCATTACTGTGGAACCGGTGGACGGTTAGAAAATTTTACTACTAACAGAGATACAAAAATGGGTGGTAGGTATAAAAAGGTTGACTACCCCTGTTGTAAACAGTTCTGAGTCAAGGTGGGACTCTTTCGAGTTTTTTAAAAGTGATACGATAAGCCCCGACACAGAGCAAGGGTGGCCCAGCGCCTCAGAAACTGATGAACTGCCAACTCTTTTGGATGCTGACTGCAGTTGGGCGGAGAACACCCGACCGGGCTGGCGGTCGCAGCTGCAGGTGGCAGAGAGCACCATGGAGGACGGAGCCCGAAGGGAACACAGACCCGGGCTTGGGCTCTGCTCCAGAGACTCTCTCCGTCCGGGGATGCTGCTGTCACCATGTCCCCATGCTGAGAGTCTGGAGCGGACTCAGCTCTGCTCATCAAGAGGGTCGAAGGGACGAGACTGGGGACCATGGAGGAAGCCCCCTTGGCAGAGCACCTGCCATCCAAGCTCTCTGTACCTACTGGAGGGGTTGGAGGCCAGTGTGTGCGCAGGGCACAGTGTGGCATGCCCGGTGAGCTCGTCCCTCCGTCTCTGCCTGCCTTGTCCTGCTGGAGGCTCCCTGGGTGGGGAGGTCTTCCACCAGCCACCACAACGCATCATGTTCCCAAACGCCGTGGCTCCCGGCACACCACTCCAACTGCCATTTCCAGCTCAAATGACCCTGCGGCTGGATGCCAAGCTGGGGATGAGGAGGACCTCAGAGTAAAGAGTGGCCCTGCTATGAGCAGTGGGAAAGGAAGTTGCCCTTTCTCCGGGACACCACCAGCATTATGGGGATGGAAATACGTCAGTTCAAGTGACCTTCCAGGACGTGGGCTGGGTTGCAGTAAGAGGGACGGTGGAGAAAGGTTTCAGACGTGAGGGGAGTGCTCTGCCAAGGGGGCTTCCTCCAGGACCCCCAGTCTCGTTCCTTCATCCCTCTTGATTCAAACTCACTTATTCCAGTGCTTACATTTCCAGGAAAGTTATCCTTGGGGAATTCTGACAAGTTTCAGAATTTTCATAGACTGTGAACATATAGCCTCATTGACAATTTGCTTTTAAGTGTCCTTCCTTCCTTCCTTCCTTAATTTTAAAAAGTGTTTATTTTCTCTCATTAGTTAGCTGTTATCTAATTGAACTGAAGAACGTTTCTGTACTTCCCAAGTATTGTTCTGTTAGGAAATTTGAGGCCATCTCATCTAGAAACTATACCATATAAGACAGGCAAGATTGTGTGTGTGTGTGTGTGTGTGTGTGTGTGTGTCCCATCATTTTTAAAATCCCAACATCACTGTTTTTGTTTTGCTACTCTTGGTTTTTGTTGTGGCGGGATGATCTGTGAGAACACAAGGTAGTGGTTAGCACTAGCGAATGCGGAATCGACCCTGGTCACCTGCCGTCCAAGCTCTCTTCTCTGTACCTACCGGAGGGGTTTGAGGCCAGTCACTGTCTCCTCTCTGTGCCTCGGTTCCCTGTGGTGGCAGTAGTTGCCTCCTTCACACCTCCTCTCTACTTCCAAAATCAAACTGCCCTCAACACACAACATCCTGAATGCTGCATATATCTGTATATATCACATCACCCGTACTGGGGAAGAAAACTGTGGACCCCAACACAGAGAAAGGCTCACAATGCAGCCACAGGTACATGCCAACGTCCCAGCCCCTCACTGTGACTCCACGTCCCATCTCTTGTTACTATATGAACAGTTGATAAACAAACACACAGCAACCCTGCGAGGGAGGCCTGGCATGTCCGGTCTAGGTAGCAGCCAGCCGGGCTGACGGCTGCTGGCCCCATGTCAAGAGCAAGCTCCCCCACGCCGCCCTGTGAGCTGCCAGGAAATGCCTTCCTTGTGAGTCATTATTGCTGGAGGATTTTCTAGCGCTGGAGTGTTCGCACCGTATGAAACCTGTAATTGCGAGGCCGGATTAGGGGATTTATCCTGCACTTCATTATTCAGCTTTGAAGTCAACCGCGGATGCAAGATCGCTTGTCAAAGAAAAAAATATATATACACATGTAATATATTTCAAAGACTTGCCAATGGGAATGCAGATTCAGCTCCAACATGGGGAGTAGACACATGAAAGGGGAACTAGTGTGGTTGCATCATCCTGTTAACAGATACCTTTATTGAGAACTAGACTTTGGTGCCGACCATTGTTCTGTTAAGAATGAGGCATGGCCTCTGCCTACCCTGGATGGTTTTGCATTTACACTCTTGTTAAGGAGACAGAACGACAGGGTATAAAACAATGGACATTAAGAGTGCTCATTTTTTAAAAAAATCGCTCAGCCAGCAAGGTCGTCTGAACTTGGAGCTGACCTTGGCGTGTGGTCGAGCTGTCAGCAACGACAGTTGAGGACATCGTCTGACTTTTCATTTCAGATGCTCCACTTGAGTCCCAGGATGGCAGATCTTTCTTTCTGCCAAAAGCCACTGGGTAAATTTCATTCTCAAAACAATGAAAGTGCTAAAGACTTTTCTGCTAAGAGAACTTAAGAACAGCACAGAAACTACCCTACACAGGACCCCAGGGAAGGGGGGACAGCTGAGGGTGCTGACTTCAGCTACTCTGTATGCAAAACTCTTGAGTAGGTATGGCCAGAAATAAAAGGCACCCAGTAGATGTGATGAAGAGAGAGAGGGAGACGGAAGTTGTGGGGGGCGGTGTGGACATGCACTGACCACCCGGGCTTGCCCTTCATCAGGTCCCAGGCAGGGCGTGAACCTGCGAACTCAGCAGGAAAGGAGACCCACCCTGCAAGTCTGTGCTGCTGTTACCTTAATGCTTTACACTTTGTCTCCAAAAAGCAACGCACCCGTCCAGAATAAGCCCGACCTTGGGCTTTTTAAAATACATGTGGAAAAATTAAGCTACCTTCTAATCATCATCGATGATGGAAGGATTGAAATCTGCTCTCTTGGCTTCCATGGGCATTTTATGTTGGGTCTTCCATTTCAGGACTGAGATCGGACTCCAGACATATGTGATTGTCGGTAATCACTGGTTCTGCTTTCACTGTGTGTCTGTTTCTCTTCAGATATATATATCTATTTATGATGAACACAGAAATCCTTGGCCGATAACGAGGCTTTCTCTTCTGTATGAAGGATGTGAACTCTGTCCTAATGAAACTCCGATGGTGTGACTCACAGCATGTGCCGAGAGCGATGTCTTTTAGAAGACTTGACATTGGATGTCATTGACTCAGTGACCTATGGCAGCAGGGCCCAGGAACAACCCAGATAGCTGGGAAACTTCAGAAAATAAACGGATTTTTTTTTGGGGGGGGGGTAGTTTCAACTCTCCAGAGAATTCAGGGGAGGAAAGAGAGACTCACACTGCAGTTTCTAACGTACGCCTTCCGCTCACGTTAGTGTCTCCTGCCCGCCAAAGACTTTATCAGAACATCCCTCCCTGTCAACCACTCTGTTGGCCACTCCTTTCATTTCTGAATGGTGTCTTTGAATTCTCTGTGGTTTTTATTTTCTCATTTTGGTGTTCTTCTTTAGGAACATCAACTATAATGTATAGATGTGGGAGCCCCGCGATGGGTGGTACGTGTGCACATTGTCTCTTGAGTTCTTTTTCAGTCATTGCATGGCCTTGCCCGTGGTCTTTGGTTCTGGGACTGGTTGACTCTTTTCCCCACCCCACATCCTTCTCGAGCTCTGCCAGCGTGCTACTTTGCCGTATCTCATTCGAGCTCTTCTCTCTCTGTTTTTGTTTTCTAGAGTGGAAGACCCTTCCTTCACTTGACTAAATTTGGCAGCCCCCCCCCCCATAGAATACACTCACATATTGGGATATGAGATTATGGGTACCTCTCCATTTCATCAAAGATGGAGTTGTTGTTTCCAAATTGCTTCTGGGTATTTCTTAAAAGAAGCAGAAAAATTCAATCTTTGATCCATCATCTTTATACCAGATATTTTTCAATAAATTCTTTTTTTTTTACTTTAAATTTTATTTCTCAATTGTAGGTTTCATTCACTATGACGTATTAGTTTCAGGTGTACATCGTTGTGGTTAGATAATTATGTACTTTACACAGTGCTTCCCCCGAGATGCCCAGTACTCGCCTGGCACCGGGCAGTCATGACAATATTAGTGACTATATTTCCTCTGTTGTACGTTACGTCTCTGCAACTGTTCTGTAACTGCCCATTTGTATTTCTCAGCCCCTTTACCTTTTTTACCAAGTCCCCCAAACCCTCTCCTCTGGCATGCACAGATTTGCTCTCTGTGTCTATGGGTCTGTTTCTATTTTGTTTGTTAGTTTCTTTTGTTCTTTAGATTCCACACATAAGTGAAATCACATGGTATTTGTCTTTCTCTGACAGACTTATTTCACTTAGCATAATACTGTCTTGGTCCATCCATGCTGTTGTGAATGGTAAGATCTCATTCTTTCTTGTGGTTGAGTAGTATTCCAATATATATATTACTACTTTTTTATCCACTGGTCTATTGATAGGCACTTGAGTTGCTTCTAGATCTTGGCTATTGTAAATAATGCTGCAGTGAACATAGGCGTGTATACTTTTGAATGAAGTGATTTGAATTTTTTCAGATAAATACCCAGGAGTGGAATCACTGGATCATCAGGCAGTTCCATTTTTAATTTTTTGAGATGACTCCACAGGGGCTGCACCAGTCTGCATTCCCACTAACAGTGCACGAGGACACCCTTTTCTCCACACCCTCGCCAATATTTGTTGTTTATTGACTTATTGACAGTAAATATTCTGACAGGCATGAGGTGATATCTCGTTGAGGTTTTAATTTCCAATTTTCTGGTGATTAATAACATTTAGCATTTTTCTATCTGTCTGCTGGCCATCAGTATGTCCTCTTTGGAGAAGTGTCTATTCAGGTTCTTGGCCCAATTTTTAATTGGATTGTTTGCTTTTTTGGTGTTGAGTTGTATGAGTTCTTTATAGATTTTGGATATTAACCCCTTTCAGGTGAATTCATTGGCAAATATAGTCTCACATTCAGTAGGCTTTTTGTTTTATTACTGGTTTCCTTTGCTGTGCAAAAGACTTTTTAGTTTGATGTAGTCTCATTTGTTTATTTTTTTCTTTTGTTTCCCTTGTTCAAGGATAAATTCTTGAAGCTTCCTATCACTATTTATTTCTGTGCCCATTCTGCAGTCCATATTAGAAAAGTATTATCTCTATTTTTAATTCTACTAGGGGAGTGTGTAGTTTACATCCTTAAGAGAATACCTCTGATTCTTTTGATTTTTATCCATAAGTAAATAATCGTCATCAAGCTCCCCTATTCACTTCCATAGATGAATTTATTTGATGAATAAAAATTGCTTCCTTTTTATTAAAGCTGTTTTTATTTTTTAACATTGCATATGACCTTAGTGATGTCTTCCTGAGCGTGTTTTAATCAGATCTAAATTGCACCCCTCTGAAGGCATCGAATGAGGTTCATTTCCTTTCCTTTGTTGTTTACTTTGTTGCCTGACCTGGGTGTATTTGTCTATTGAATCGTGATGGTATTTGTTTCCCAACTTTCATCCTTGTAATTCTCATCAGAAATGCCTCAGCCTTTTTCCTTCACCTGATGACTTTTCCACAGTTATTTTTATTGTCATCATTTGCATCTTTATCTGATTATTGCAAAGCTCCACACCTAAGTTCATTGTACAATAAATACCTCTCGATCAAGCCAGCACAGGAAAGGATTTGTCAAAAACATTCCTGCAGGCTTCCTGAGATATGTGAATGCACAGTCTATATGCTTAATGATATTTTTGTGGTATGTGTATAAAAGCTCCAGCCAGCTCTGCCGCAATGTATTTGTAAGTAAGCCATTCACTTCAGTTGTCTACCAAAATAGTAATTGTCTTCAGGTCCATATCTTATCTATGTCCACTATTCATTCCCACAGAGAGGTGGGTCAATGTTAGATGCAGATGATATTCCATCTACCACACTTCAGATACCCTCTGCCGGAGTAATGTCCATTTAGTTCATTTTGCCCCTTGTCAAATGACCTGTGTTCATTTTGGGGAAGTAGAAAGATTCTTCCCACTCGTTGCTAGGGTTCGTGAATCTGGTGTATGACTATGAGCGACTGGATTTCAACCAGGATGTCACAACACTCCAGTGTGTCTGGCTGAGCTAAAAAAGAGAAGGTAGCTCGAGGTGGCCAGGTGATAACCGTGTGTACCAGGTTGTCTTTGCTCAGGGCGGGGCATGCTTGGGGAGGCTCCTTGGAAGACGACTGTGCAGATTGCGTGGGAACGGTTTCCAAACAGACAGCCTTCATTGGCAAGGGGAAGTTCCTGCAGAAAGCTCAGAATCCTAGCTCACAGGAGAATCCCCCCAATCTCTTTATTACCCCAAGTTTGCTTCTTCTCTGCTGAGCCATGTTCCTTCACATGCTCTTCAGTGACTGACTGTGTTCTTTCTGAGTTTTCTCTTACGTTATTTTTTCATTTGGTCCCTGAGCATTACTTTTATCTTCCTCAGTAACAAAGGAATATCCAGTGGAAGTTGTCCATTATAAATGCAAGCTCTTGCATCTGGAGTGGTCACCATTACTGATTAATTTGGACAGGGACAGAAGCAAAGCACCTTCCTTTCTCTCACATGATGCTACCAGCCCACATGGCATTTCTGGGATAACCTAGTCCTGACGCACTCTACCCAGAACTTCCTTCCGCCCTTCACCTCTGCAAGATGCTGCGAGGTGCAACTGAAAATACGTGTTGGTGAAATCTTGGTGGAGATCTGACACTCTGCTCACAGAGTTACATTTAAATCAATATTTATCTAGTTTCAACTCTGCTCAGCTCTGGACTAGTAGTTACATAAAATTTAAGTAAGTATGAGGGGAATCTTTGCCTGGGCATGAGAAATCCTTCCCAAAACATGGAATTAAACAAGCAAACAAACAAACAACACCCCCCCCCCCCAGAACACTGGAAAAGAATACAATTTTTAAATTGAATAAATAAAATTATAACAGATAATATTGTGCTGGAGGGTACAAAGACATTACTGAAAATAGAAATATGAAAAGCAAACTATAAACAGGCACGGAAACATACCATGCCTTATCACAGTTTATTTGTTGCAAATCTTTTAAAGAACAATTTTATGAAAGTCTAATTGCTGCATAATTTTTGTATCATTTTGTAAGGGATTATAGTTTCCTTATTAAATACGGACACTGGTGGAAAACTGATGTGGAAGTCTTGCTCTTACATTCCCTATCCAAATATCCACGGAAAATTAGATTTATTTTCCTCTCAAAGTCTTTCGTGATCACGTCTAGCTTCTTAAATAATGGAACACCGGCTTTGACTAGATTTCTTGACTTTTCAAATAAAGCGGCTTCTCATTGAGCCAAGTGCTCCCGGAGGTGGGAGGAAACCAAGAGGAGATTTTGGTGAGTTTTTCCTCTTCTTCTTCCCCAGGTAGAGTCATTGACTTGGTATTCCATGCAGCGTCAAGGCTGTGGCATTCTGGGATGTCAGACGTTGCCATGGTGCCAAGAGTCCCATCACAGGTGTCCTTCTCCCTGCCATCTCTTCCCCTCTGATATTGGTTACGCCCGCACTTATTACGCATGCGCTCCTGGCTGCCTGCAAACATCTGCATCTATCCCCTCCGCGTTCTTTTCCTCCTCCAGTTGCAGGAGGCCCGTCGCTCTTCACCCTCCGTTATTAATGTGACTCATTACAGCCTTCTCCAGCTGTCCTCAAAATGTATGCTGAATAAGAAATGAGGAGGAACGCTTAAAAAAGAAAAGAAAAGATAGCCTTGCTGGTCTAGGCAAGTCGTTAGCTGAACTTGAGTCAGAAAGCAGGAGAAAAAATTTCCATACCGTACCGTCGGCTTTGTTTATTCAGCCGTCCGCATGGTCAGAGACAGCCTCTCCTCTATTACAACATTATTATCGATAACCACATACCTGCAGTTGCAGAGAATGCTTCTACATTCAGGAGTTTTTGTTTGTTTGTTTGTTTGTTTCCTCCTCTCTCTTAATGATAGGATTAAGTATAGGAGATTTTCCTCCCCAGCATTCTATTGACTTACAACAAGGACTTGACAAAAATGTTCAGTTCCTTTGCCCAACTCAATCATTTGCTTCCAATTGTATGTATGTGAGGCTATAGAATTTGTCTAAGTGGACATGTGTAACTGCACTGATATAATGCCATCTAATTTTAGGTGATGACTTGTTTCAGAGTGTCTCACAGTCAGGTGCCTTACACAAAAGTATTAGAAAACCTAGGACTACCCATGTCATTCCTCATTACAAAGCGGCATGTTACGTCCACGCGTGACTTCACCATCCACACAGTGGAACTACGATAACAGTTCCACTAGGCATTTGAAGACATCCATATCTGGCCCCGTGGCTTTCTTCACCCAAAGGTTCCTGCCAGAAATTTCAATGTTGGACTCCCCTACCGCTACCCCATTTTCCCTTTGAGTGTGTCTTTCTGTCTATTCATTTTTTGCTCCTTTTTTCTCTAGGCCTGTCATCCAGTCATTCATTTTTAATTTATTCTTTTATTCCTTTTTTTCCTCACTAAAAAAAAAAAAAGAAAAGAAAAGAAAGAAAGAAAGAAGCCAGGGACTTTGCTAAAAATACAAAAATAGTTCTGGTAAAGGGTTTTATATGTATTCAACTGTAAATTCTGGTGGGAAGGTGTCCATTAATTTGAGCTGATATCAGCACCTGACTCCTCAGTATGTCCAAAGTATATAAGAATGGGATTCAAAAAGAAGTTGCACAAGAATATGAAGGTTCAAGGTGGTTGAGCTGGGGAGGAGGCAGCAAAGTGGCCACAGATGGAGAAGTTTAAGGCACTGAAGATAAACCTCAAGTCACTATTTTCCCAAGAATTGACCACCATTAGAAAATCCAGATTATTTGACATTATTGCAACCATTTTTTCACCTAATCATTAAAAAAAAATCTTCTACATATATATGGATGATAGATAGATAGATAGATAGATAGATATTCCAGGAAACATCAACCATCCCGTTTAGGACACAAATCTTTGGATTTATAGGCAGACACTTTGTTACTCAATGTGACTATCTCCTGTCTATTTATTTTTCACAATGACTCTGCTTGATTTCCAAACAAAAACTAAAATGCCCAACTTAACATCGAGGAAACTACAGTCTGTCTCTTTTCTTCCATTTGGAAAACTGGGGGTGCAGGATGGTTGTGAGCAAAAGAAAATGGTTTGTTTTCCAAGGTGCTTGGCTGCACGTGGCGGAAACCAGCACTGTGTGTGGCTCCCAGAGCCAATGGAAAGGCAAGAGAACACATCGTTAAAAAAAATTGTATTAGAAGGAGTTGAGGCAGGGCAGCCGGGACATCCGCAGGTGTCACCACTGGACTAGAGCTGCCTAATGGCTCCCAATTCACCACCCTCACAGGAATAACATCTAGCTGTCTCTTTATCTAGGCAGCCCTCCCTTGGGACTCAAAACCCCGCTCACGAGCCTATGCTGCATACCTGTGCTTTCAATGAATGAGCATGAATTGCATCACCTCCTTCCATCTGGCTTGCAGCGTGGGGTACAGGGCCCTGTCTCCACCCTGTTTGGCAGTTCCCATCCTGATAGGAAGTGTGTGAATGTTGGTGAGCCACACAGTGACATTTTGGGAGCAATTTCAGCACGTAGATTGGAGTCCCACTGCTCAGTAGTGGTGGAAGGTCAAAAGTCTGGGTCTCTGGGCCACCCTTCCTCTTTATGAGGTCATCCTGTTCAGCCACATCTTTATGAAAAACGTAGTCACGGTGATTAACACCTAGTCCGTGGCATGGTGCAGCTGCAAGCCTCCAACGCTGCTCCATTTTCCTCCTTGTCTGTTTTGAGTGCTGACATACGAGATGAGAGCCTTCTCATGTAGCTGCATTGAAGATTGTTTTATTTCTAATATAAATCTTTACAAGCGACGTATGTGAAGCTGTCACCTTGCATTCATCTGCAGCATAAGGTTAGGTGTCCAGGGTATAAAAGGGGATCCAAAAAAGAACTCGGGCAAAATCAGCTGTGTTAGGCATTAGAGCAGACAGCTGACTTCCTGCTTTATAGCGAGGAGGGAAAATACACTTAAGTTTCTCAGTTTGAAAAGCGTTAGATGGTATCCAGTAACCAGAGAAAGTGAAAATGCAGGCAATTTTGCAGTTTTTCCTATCTGCTTCTACTCAATAATCATCAGTTCATTATCTTTTTGCTCTCTGCCTTTGCACAAAAAAAGGAACTTTGAAAGCTTGTGTTGGAATGACTAAAATTGAGTTGGCAGAATTAACAGCCCCACTGTCATCAACAATAACAACATTGGCACGCCTTTATTGTGTGCGGGCATTGTAGGCTGCAAAACCTGAGATGGGGTAACTTCCCTCAGTCAGCCTAGTTATAGGGAAGGACATTCAAAATATAAACTCAGGCCAAAGAGGAAAAAGCCACAATGGTCTTCCGTTGGGACCTATTCACATTAACACGTACACATATGTAGGCATAGATGAATGTGTGAACAGGTGCTAAAAGACGGATATTATTCCCTTATTTTACAACTAAGAAAACAAGGAAGGACAAAGTAACATCATACCTCCACAATATAAAAGCTATTTCCGACATCTATAGATGCTGTTGTTTTTTTAAAATATCTTTCATTGACATAGATAACTGATAAAAAGTTAAAATGTTTTCTTAAAAAGTAACTTGCAGATTAGAACAAGATGACAACAACCGTGTTTGGTGTCCCTTCCAATCCCGCTGTCAGAATGCATAGAGCTACGAGAACAGGACAGCAAAACAGAAACCACTGGGCAAACCTGCTGTAAATCTGAAACTAAACTAAGGTAGCCTCACAAGCCTTAAAATACAGATATAGCGGGTAAATCAGCAACAGCAGCAGGACCCACACATTAGCGGCATGTGCAGGGATAAACAGAGATGAGCAGTGAGACTTCAGGTGGCCCCCGTTGCCAGAGAACACCAAGGGAGTCAGGGAGGATCTCATGGGACTCCAACAGAACCAATATGAGAACAGAGGTCAAACCTGGGAGGGGGGGTTCACAGGCTCAAATCAGCAGGTGAGGGAAGGGGAATTATGGTAAATTTGGATGGCATTGGAAGGTGCTGGGTTGTATGAATGCTTGAGATTTGCTTAATAAGGTCCCTTCTAAGGCAGAGCCCTGTACAGAGGGGCAACTCTTGGGACAAAGAGACACATTTAGCAGGATAAGGACATTATGGGAGAAGGAAAAGATGGTCCAGGTTTAAGTGGGAGAGGGGGAGAGAACCAGCATATCCCAGAAAGTATGGAGTCATATTTTTAACAACTCCTGAAGATGTTAAAAGAGCCATGAAGTCAACTGAGCTCACCTTGCCAACCCTCCCATCATGGCAGTACAAGACAGTTCATCTCACTTATATATGAGCAATAGAAAATTCCTGTGGTTAAATCCTTTATATAATTATTAAGCCTGTAAAAAGAACATGTCCATAATGTTTAAAAAGTATCTCCGGCCTGACCAGACAGTGACACAATGGATAGAGCATCAGACTGGGACGTGGAGGACCCAGTTTTGAAACCCTGAGGTCACCAGCTTGAGCGAGGGCTCATCCAGCTTAAGCATGGGCTCACCAGCTTAAGCATGGGGTTGCTGGCTTGAGCACGGGATCATAGACATGACCCCATGGTGACTGGCTTGAGCCTAAAAGGTCGCTGGCTTGAAGCCCAAGGTCACTGGCTTGAGCCCAAGGTCACTGGCTCGAGCAAGGGGTCCATCGCTCTGCTGTAGATCCCTGGTCAAGGCACATATGAGAAAGCAATCAATGAAAAAGCAATCAACAAACAACTAAGATGCTGCAAAAAGAATTGATGCTTCTCATCTCTCTCCCTTCGTATCTGTCTATCCCTATCTGTCCCTCTCTCTCTGACTCTTTCTGTCTCTGTCAAAAGAATAAAAGATCAAAATATACTAGCAATAAACATTTTATAAAGAAAAAAGTCTTTCCGATGTTTCGACATGTGCTGAAACAAAGGAGACACTGATTGAAGTGCAAATTAATAGTATCAGGGAGAATCATGAAACTCAGATAATAGATGATTGGAGAAAAGGAAGGTACAAAAAGAATGTGGACAGGACATTGTTGGAAATAATTGGAAATAAAGGAAACGATATTTTGGGGAATGAACACTAAATGAAAAGGAGCATCAGAGAAAGCTTACACCATTGATTATGCTGGGGAAAAAATAGAAGACTGAAAACAAGGAAGGAACAGATATGGGGGGTTTAGAGGAAGTGGTAGATATAAAAATAGACAAATATGACATGTCAAATGTGTGATAGGAGACACAGAGAACAATACCAACACCACTGATTAGCATCAATCCTAAAATTATAAATTAATATTTCATTGAAAATAAAGAAGACTCAAAACTATGTTGATAGATGGGAATAAACTTAACAAGAAGGCGAAAGGTTTGTATACAGAAAAATGAAAACCACCTGTGGCAGGAAATTAAAATCATAAGTCAATGGCAAGGCATTCCATGTTCATGGATTGGACGTACTTTTAAGATGATAACATTACCCAAGTCACCTACAGAGTCAATAAAATATCTTTCAAAGTACCAACGGCATTCTTTTTTGTTTTCAATATCAACCTTCTATCTGTGAAATGTTTGGAAAAATGTTGTGGTCTCCATCTACAATATATCTCACATGTTCATCACAAAGACCTTTTTTTGCTTTCCAAATGTTCCTGCGGCCAATCCTCCCCCTTCCTACAGTCACTTGCACTGTCCTTGTCTATACTCGGCATGTAAATGGGAGAATAGGCATGCATTTTACAGAAAGAGGATCGTGACAGCATTGACTGCTGTCAACCGTGTTGGCTAACTAACCGTGTTGGCTAACTAACTGTGTTGACTAATAATGTGAGAAAAACGTCAGGGTCTATGTTAGCTCATGGAGTTGTGAGCTCCCTCCACAGTGTAACATGTGGCGGTGAAGTATGAGAAAGCCTGGCCCACCACACCAACACATTCATTAGAGATTATCACACAGTGAGGGAGGTTTCACTGTGTGGGGAGGTTTAACAAAAGCTGTAGTTCAGCCTAAGCAAAGGGAGAAATAAAATAACCAATTTCTTTAAATAATAATGCCTCCAGAATCTTGACTATGGAAAGAGCTAATGAAACCCAAAACATAAACTTTAAAATTTCTCTTTGTACTATTTCTTTTTATTTATTTATTATTTTTTTAATTAAATTTAATGCAGTGACATTGATAAATCAGGGTACATATGTTGAAAGAAAACATCTCTAGATTATTTTGACATTTGATTGTGCTGTGTACTCCTCCCCCAAAGTTAAATTGTCTTCTGTCACCTTCTATCTGGTTTTCTTGTGCCCCTCCCCTCCCCCAACCCCTCTCTCCTTCTTCGCCCCATCCCCCCTCCCCCCACCCCCACCCCTGTTGCCATCTCATTCTTGTTCATGTCTCTGAGTCTCATTTTTATGTCCCTTCTATGTATGGATTCATTTAGTTCTTAGTTTTTTTCTGATTTACTTATTTCACTCCGTATAATGTTATCAAGATCCATCCATGTTATTGTAAATGATCCGATGTCATCATTTCTTATGGCTGAGTAGTATTCCATAGTATATATGTACCAAAGCTTTTTAATCCACTCGTCCTCTGACGGACACTTGGGCTGTTTCCAGATCTTTGCTATTGTGAACAATGCTGCCACAGACATGGGGGTGCATTTCTCCTTTTCGAGCCGTTCTATGGTGTCCTTGGGGTATATTCCTAAAAGTGGGATAGCTGGGTCAAAAGGCAGTTCGATTTTCAGTTTTTTGAGAAATCTCCATACTGTTTTCCACAGTGGCTGCACCAGTCTGCATTCCCACCAGCAGTGCAGGAGGGTTCCCTTTCTCCACATCCTCGCCAGCACTTATTCTGTGTTGTTTTGTTGATGAGCGCCATTCTGGCTGCTGTGAGGTGATATCTCATTGTGGTTTTAATTTGCATTTATCTAATGATTAGTGATGTTGAGCATTTTTTCATATGCCTATTGGCCATCTGTATGTCCTCTTTGGAGAAGTGTCTATTCATCTCTTTTGCCCATTTTTGGATTGGATTGTTTGTCTTCCTGATGTTGAGATTTACAAGTTCTTTATAAATTTTGGTTATTAACCCCTTATCAGACGTATTGTCAAATATGTTCACCCATTGTGTAGTTTGTCTTTTTATTCTGTTCTTGTCTTTAGCTGTGCAAAAGCTTTTTAGTTTGACATAGTCCCATTTGTTTATCCTGTCTTTTATTTCACTTCCCCGTGGAGATAAATCAGCAAATATATTGCTCCGAGAGATGTCGGAGAGCTTACTGCCTATGTTTTCTTCTAAGATGCTTATGGTTTCACGGCCTACATTTAAGTCTTTTATCCATTTTGAGTTTATTTTTGTGAGTGGTGTAAGCTGGTGATCTAGTTTCATTTTTTTGCAGGTAGCTGTCCAATTTTCCCAACACCATTTGTTAAAGAGGCTGTCTTTACTCCATTGTATTTCCTTGCCTCCTTTGTCAAATATCAGTTGTCCATAGAACTGTGGGTTTATTTCTGGGTTCTCTGTTCTGTTCCATTGATCTATATGCCTGTTCTTATGCCAGTACCAGGCTGTTTTGAGTACAATGGCCTTGTAGTATAACTTGATATCAGGAAGTGTGATACCTCCCACTTTATTCTTCTTTTTTAAGATTGCTGAGGCTATTCATGTTCTCTTTTGGTTCCATATAAATTTTTGGAATATGTGGTCTATATCTTTGATGTATGTCATTGGTATTTTAATTGGTATTGCATTGAATTTATAGATAGCTTTGGGTAAAATAGACATTTTAATGATGTTTATTCTTCCTAACCATGAGCACGGTATATGCTTCCACTTGTTTGTATCTTCCTTGATTTCTTTTACCAATGCTTTGTAATTTTCCGAGTACAAGTCTTTAGTCTCCTTGGTTAAGTTTACTCCTAGGTACTTTATTTTTTTGGTTGTAATTGTGAAGGGGATTGTTTCCTTAATTTCTCTTTCTGACTGTTCATTGTTGGTGTATAAAAATGCCTCTGATTTCTGAGTATTGATTTTATATCCTGCCACTTTGCTGAATTCATTTATCAGGTCCAGTAGCTTTTTGACTGAGACTTTAGGGTTTTCTATATACAATATCATATCATCTGCAAATAATGATAGTTTTACTTCTTTTTTTCCAACTTGAATGCCTTTTATTTCTTCTTCTTGTCTGATTGCTGTGGCTAGGACTTCCAGGACTATGTTAAATAAGAGTGGTGAAAGGGGGCACCCCTGCCTTGTTCCTGATCTTAAGGGTATTGCTTTTAATTTTTGCCCATTGAGTATGATGTTGGCTGTGGGTTTGTCATAGATGGCTTTTATCATGTTGAGGTATGTTCCCTGTATTCCCACTTTGCTGAGAGTTTTGATCATGAATGGGTGCTGGATTTTATCAAATGCTTTTTCTGCATCTATTGAAATTATCATGTGGTTTTTCTCCTTCTTTTTGTTTATGTGATGAATCACATTGATTGATTTACAAATATTGTACCATCCTTGCCTCCCCAGAATAAATCCCACTTGATCATGGTGTATGATTTTTTCCATATATTGTTGGATCCGGTTTGCTAATATTTTATTGAGGATTTTAGCATCTATATTCATCAGAGATATTGGCCTATAATTTTCTTTCTTTGTGTTGTCTTTGCCTGGTTTTGGAATCAGAATTATGCTCGCCTCATAAAAGGAGCTTGGAAGTCTTCCTTCCTCTTAAATATTTTGAAATAGTTTGAGAAGGATAGGAGTTAGTTCTTCTTTGAATATTTGGTAGAATTCCGTTGTGAAGCCATCGGGCCCCAGACTTTTCTTTGTTGGAAGTTTTTTGATAACTGTTCCAATCTCATTTGTTGTAATTGGTCTGTTTAGGTTTTCTGATTCTTCCAGATTGATTTTTGGAAGATTGTATGTTTCAAGGAATTTGTCCATTTCATCTAGGTTGTCTAGTTTTTTGGCATACAGTTCTTCATAGTATTTTCTTACAATATTTTGTATTTCTGTTGTGTCAGTTGTTATTTCTCCTCTCTCATTTCTAATTTTATTTATTTGAGTCCTCTCTCTCTTTTTCTTGGTGAGTCTAGTAAAAGGTTCACCGATCTTGTTTACCTTTTTAAAGAACCATCTCCTAGTTTCATTGTCCTCTGTATTGTTTCTTTAGCCTCTATGTCATTTATTTCTGCTCTGACCTTTATTATTTCCTTCCTTCTACTACATTTGGGCTTTACTTGCTGTTCTTTTTCTAATTCTTTTAGATGCAGAGTTAAGTTGTTCATTTGAGCTTTTTCTAGCTTCTGAAAGTGTGTCTGTAGTGGCATGAACTTCCCTCTCAGTACTGCTTTTTCTGTGTCCCATAAATTTTGAGTTGTTGTATGCTCGTTGTCATTCGTTTCTAGGAATTTTTTTATTTCTTCTTTGATCTCATTCTTAATCCATTCATTATTTAACAACCTGCTATTTAGTTTCCATGTGTTTGAGAATTTTTGAGCTTTTCTGTTGTGGTTGATTTCTAGTTTCATGCCATTGTGATCAAAGAAAGTGCTTGATATGATTTCAGTCTTCTTAAATTTGTTGAGAGCACTTTTGTGCCCTAACATGCGGTCTATCCTAGAGAATGTACCATGAGCACCTGAAAAGAATGTATATTCTGCTGCTTTAGTGTGAAAGGTTCTGAAGATATCTATTAAATCGAGTTGATCTAGTGTGTCCAATAAGTCTGCTGTTTCTTTGTTAATTTTCTTTCTTGAGGATCTATCTAGTGATGTTAGTGGGGAATTGAAATCCCCTACTATTATAGTATTGCTGTTGATCTCGCCCTTTAAATCCATCAAAGTCTGCTTTATATATTTGGGTGCTCCTATATTAGGTGCATAGATATTTATAATAGTTATATCTTCCTGTTGGATTACTCCCTTTATCATTATGTAGTGGCCTTCTTTATCTCTTTGTTTTAAAGTCCAATTTGTCTGATATAAGTATTGCTACCCCAGCTTTTTTTTCATTTCCATTTGCTTGAAATGTTTTTTTCCATCCTCTTACCTTCAATCTGTGTGTATCTTTTGTTCTAAGGTGTGTCTCTTGTAGATAGCATATGTATGGGTCCTGTTTTCTTATCCACGCAGCTACCCTATGTCTTTTGATTGGATCATTTAATCCATTTACATTTAAGGTTATTATTGATATGAAGTTGTTTTTGCCATTTTCTTCTTTAAAGGTGTATTCCTTTTTTGCTATATTCTTTTCCCACTTTGATCTGTTTACAACAGGCCCCTTAACATTCCTGAAGCATTGGTTTCATTGTAATGAATTCCTTGAGTTGTTTTTTGTCTGGGAAGCTTTTTATTTCTCCTTCGATTTTAAACGATAGCCTTGCTGGATAAAGTAGTCTTGGTTGTAGGTTCTTGTTCTGCATTACTTTGAATATTTCTTGCCATTCCCTTCTTGCCTCAAGTGTTTCTGTTGAGAAGTTGGATGTCATCCTTATGGGGGCTCCTTTGTAGGTGATAATTTTTTTTTCTCTTGCAGCTTTTAATATTTTCTCTTTATTGCTTAGCTTTGGTATTTTAATTATGATGTTTCTTGGTGTAGGTTTCTTTGGGTTTCTCTTTAATGGAGTCCTCTGTGCTTCTTGGACTTGTGAGAGTTTCTCTTGCATTAATTTAGGGAAGTTTTCAGCTATGATATGATTGAACAAAGTCTCTATCCCTTGTTCTTTTTCTTCTTCTTCAGGAACCCCTATGATGCAGATGTTATTTCTCTTCATGTTGTCACAGAGCTCTCTAAGGGTTTCCTCTGACTTTTTGAGTCTCTTTTCTCTTTTCTTCTCTGCTTTCATGCCTTCATTCCAGTTGTCCTCCAACTCGCTGATTCGATTCTCAGCTCTATCTATCCTGTTTTTAATTCCTTCCATTGTGGTCTTTATTTCTGATATTGTATTTGTCATCTCCGACTGATTCTTTTTTATACTTGCTATTTCTTTATTTAGGTGTTCATAATGACCATCCATTGTTGTTCTAAGATCCCTAAGCATCCTTACAATCATTATTTTGAACTCCACGTCTGGAAGTTTGATTATTTCCATATCCCTCAGTTCATCTTTTGAAGGTGTCTCTTGTGGTTTCATTTGGATTGCACTTCTTTGTTTTCTCATTGTCTGTTTTGGGGGTTTTTATTTGTAGAGTTGGTTGAGTCTAGGCTTGGTGTTGTCTGCCTCCAGTTTTCAGTTATTTCTAGGTCTTCTTGGGTTGGTATCAGCTGTTCTCTGTAATCCACTTTTGGATTTGGGCAGCTTTGAAGTCTTGATTTGTTTGTTTTCTTAACAGGTGATAGTCTTTTTACTGATCTCAGCAGGGGACTTCCTTGAAACTGTATCCAGGAATGCGGTGGGTGTAACCTGAGACTCTGAAGGCCTCTTTAGCCAATTAATCTCTCTGGGGGCAAGGTGTTTTCTCAGCTTCAGTAGGGGGAGGTGTATCTCAGATCTCCATGGAGATCTGAGTTACTGCCCCTCCTCCCCACTTCTTGTTTTGGGCTGTGTCTTGTTGTGCTGATTGGAGCTAGATAGATGTCTGGAGATCTCTGATCCAGAAGCAATTCACCTCTGTTTTGTGAAAGGTTCAGTCCCTCCCCCAGCTATGGCCGCCTCCAGCATGGATGAGTCAGCTTTTTTAGTTCATCTCCTGCATTCCTAGCCCCTCACAGTCTGTCTCTCTCCCTGTCCTTTCCACTTGGGAGATAAGCTGGTCTTTTCAACACACCTTGCTCTCTGGTCACCAGGCAAGTGGCTGTGAGCAGTAGTTTCTGCCCTTTTCCCTTGTGTGAGATCCCCTCTGGGCTCTCAGCCTCACCCCCCACCCTGTTCCTGTAAGCAGGGGAGATTCAGGCGCTCCCTACCAGCTTTTTTGTGGCTTCTTCTTTGCTCCTTGGTTTTTGAGAGCTGTTCTTGTAGTTCAGAGTTGGTTTTTCATGCTGATTTTTCCTAAATTGATTTGTATTCCAGTTTGGTGGTGAGAGCTGGGCGTCTGTGCGTCTGCCTACTCCGCTGCCATCTTTTCAGTTCCTCTTTGTTCTATTTCTTAAAAATAGTTGTGGTAGCATTATATGGAAGGACGCATGTGGGTAATAGGATATGTTATTCTTTTAAAAGTATTATGTTATGTATTTTATATAATGTTCATTTCTTTCTTTTTTTAAATTAAGTGAGAGGCAAGGAGGCAGAGAGACAGACTCCTACATGCTCCCCAACTGGGATCCACCCAGCATGCCCACCAAGGGGCAATGCTCTGCCCGTCTGGAGCCATTGCTCTGTTGTTCAGCAACTGAGCTATTTTGGTGCCTGAGGTGTGGCCATGGAGCCATCTTCAGCAATTGGGGCCAACTTTCTCCAATCAAGCCATGGGTGTGGGAGGAGAAGAGAGAAAAAGAAAGAGAGAGAGAGAGAAGGGATGGAGGAGGAGTGGAGAAGCAGATGGGTGCTTCTCCTGTGTGCCCTGAATGGGAATCAAACCTAGGACATCCACACGCTGGGCCAACACCCTACCACTGAGCCAACTGGCCAGGGTCATGTTCATTTCTTAAATGTCATTTTACTTAGTGATAATCTGACTAACTTCATTTATTGAAAATTAAAGGGTAAGCATAAGACGGGTTGGGAACCTATGGCTCGCGAGCCAGATGTGGCTCTTTTGATGGCTGCATCTGGCTCGCAGACAAATCTTTAATAAAAAAAAAATAACTTTAAAAATATAAAACATACTCATGTATTACAATCCATTCATTTCCTACTGCTCATGTTCATGGTTGTGGGTGGCTGGAGCCAATCACAGCTGTCCTCTGGGACAACACCAAATTTTTATTGGATAATGCATAATGTACACAGGTCGGTGTGAGGTCAGGAGGTAAACTTCCCTCCTTTTAAACAAGTAGTCAGCTAGCTAATTGCAGAAACCGTTTTTATGAAGAAGATGACTAAAAGAGAAAAAGATGAGGAGTATCGTACTTTTCAGCAGGAATGGACAGAGGAATTTGCCTTTGTGGAGAGAGCAGGTTCTGCTGTGTGTCTAATATGCAATGGTAAAATTGCATCGATGAAACTGTCAAATATAAAGCAGCACTTCGACACATGCCATACTACATTTGCATCGAAATATCCAGCAGGGGACAGCAGGAAGAAAGCATGTCAAGAGCTACTGTGTAAAGTGCAAACTAGTCAGCAGCAACTCTGTGTTTGGACCCAACAAGGTGACTGGAATTTGGCTAACTTTGCTGGTGCTTTAGCAATTGTGAGAAGTGGAAAGCCATTCACAGATGGGGAGTATGCCAAAACATTCATACTTGATGTTGCCAATGAACTTTTTGACAACTTTTCGGATAAAGATAAGATAATCAAATGAATAAAAGACATGCTTCTGTTGGCAGGAACTGTTCCCAACTTTATCCAGCAGTGTTTTAAACTGGCAATCATTTAAAGCTCGGGCAACAATAAAATTGACCCCTACCCAAATGACCAGCGACATCACCTCACCAAGCTGCTCGCCACACATCTGAGCACAAAGCGTGTCCTGATGTAGGATGCAGTGAAAACAGTTCACAATGGCAAATCAAATTGAGGCAACACAAATGAAGGACATAAATGCAGTATCATTCTTTTCTCTCGCTTTGGATGAGTCAACAGACGTAAGCCATTTATCATAGTTCAGCGTGATTGCAAGGTATGCTGTCGGTGACACACTAGGTGAGGAAAGTCTTGCTGTTTTGCCTATGAAAGAGACAACAAGAAGGGAGGATTTATTCAAGTCTTTCACTGAGTTCGCTAAAGAAAAAAAAAAATCTACCGATGGATAAACTTATTTCAGTGTGTACTGATGGTACTCTGTGCATGGTGGAGAAAAACAGAGGATTCGTAGCGCTTCTTTGTGAACATGAAAAGAGACCCACCCTAAGTTTTCACTGCATCCTACATCAGGAGGCGCTTTGTGTTCAGATGTGTGGCGAGCAGCTTGGTGGGGTGATGTTGCTGGTCATTCAGGTGGTCAACTTTATTGTTGACCGAGCTTTAAATGATTGCCAGTTTAAAACACTGCTGGATGAAGTTGGGAATAATTACCCTGGTCTGCTTCTGCACAGCATTGTGCATTGGTTGTCAAGAGGGAAGGTGCTCAGCCATTTCGCAGCTTGTCTGAGCAAAATCTAGACTTTTCTTGAAATGAAAAATGTCGAGCATCCTGAGTTAGCTAACACTGAGTGGCTCCTGAAGTTCTACTATCTTGTGGACATGACTGAACATCTGAACCAGCTCAATGTGAAAATGCAAGGCATTGGAAATACCGTCTTATCTCTTCAACAAGCAGTGTTTGCAGTTGAAAACAAGCTGGAACTCTTCATTGCTGACATTGAAACAGTTCATTTACTACACTTTGAAAAACTGGGAGAGTTTAAAGATGCATGCACAGCAAGTGACCCTGCTCAACATCTTGATCTCCAGCAGCTAGCGGGCTTCACATCTAATCTCCTGCAGTCATTCAAAGCACACTTTGGAGAATTTCATGAGCACATTTGTTTTTTTTATGTTCATCACTCATCCAAACGAGTGTGCAGCGGACAGCGCCGACCTGAGTTACATCCCCGGTGTCTCCATCAGAGATTTTGATCTACAAACTGCTGACCTGAAGTCCTCAGACATGTGGGTGAATAAGTTCAAGTCACTGAATGAAGATTTGGAAAGACTTGCACGACAGCAAGCAGAGTTGGTGAGCAAACACAAGTGGGGAGAAATGAAAAAACTTCAACCCGCAGATCAGCTGATTGTCAGAACTTGGAACGTGCTTCCTGTCACATACCAAACAGTGCAGTGAGTGAGTATTGTTGTACTGATAATGTTTGGCTCTGCATATACATGTGAGCAGTCTTTCTCACATCTAAAGAACGTTAAGACCAACCTATGATCACATTTAACGGAAGGAAGTCTCAACGCCTGCATGAAGCTTAACCTCACCACGTATCAACCAGACTACAAAGCCATCAGCAAAACCATGCAGCACCAAAAGTCGCATTAATGGTAAGAAGTACTTTATTCATCATTGGTTAGCAACAGCATAACAATGTTATTAAAAAGAATTCAGAGCCTTATTGTACTTTAAAAGTATTGGTCTTAGGCCCTGGCTGGTTGGCTCAGTGGTAGAGCGTCGGCCTGGCGTGCAGAGGTCCCGGGTTAGATTCCTGGCCAGGGCACACAGGAGAAGCGCCCATTTGCTTCTCCACCCCTCTCCCTCTCCTTCCTCTCTGTCTTTCTCTTCCCCTCCCTCAGTGAGGCTCCATTGGAGCAAAGATGGCCCGGGTGCTGGGGATGGCTCCTTGGCCTCTGCCCCAGGCGCTAGAGTGGCTCTGGTCGCAACAGAGCGACGCCCCAGAGGGGCAGAGCATCGTCCCCTGGTGGGCAAAGCATCGCCCCCTGGTGGGCGTGCGGGGTGGATCCCAGTCGGGAGTCTGTCTGACTGTCTCTCCCCATTTCCAGCTTCAGTAGAAAAAAAAAAGTATTGGTCTTACATAAAATACACACATTTACTTGTATTTAGTATTAAATATATTGTATGGCTCTCATGGAATTACATTTTAAAATATGTGGCATTCATGGCTCTCTCAGCTGAAAAGGTTCTCCACCTCTGGCATAAGAGGAATTTCACAATAGAGAGACAAAAATTTCCTGAGCTCATATGTATTAAATATGCCTCAAAGATATAAAAGAAATTCTTTGGCACGAGATTCTCAAGTTTCAAAATAGGGGTGGGGTGGGGGGGGAGGTGCATCCGTCTATACTGGAATGTTCATTGTGTGATCAATTATGCATCAATTTTATTCATAACCTACACAGAGACTTCTTCCCTGCAAACAATGTGTCCTAAAACCAAGGTTTCATAAATGTTCACAAATCAAATTCCTGCAAGGACAGGGGATTTTGTTTGCTCAGGGACTGATCTGATGGGTTTTGCCATAAAGTCTGTCCGGGACATGGAGCTGACAAAGGGAATTTTTCACTTGTAAATAATGGGCCAAACACAACTCCCCCCAATGAGTCTCTTCTATTGTTTTTTATCCAGGGATGTGCATTCTGTTGCCCCCCTCCTTGGACTTGTTGGTGTACTAAACAGCCGAGATTGAAACATTGTTTGTGATGGGTAATTCTATTAGTTTGGAAAAATCATTTTCCTGACATTTGGGAAACAGGATTAATGTGCTTCACGGCATGTTTCCCATATTCCCATTTATTGGATCACCATAGACTCTGTGACAGCCACTAAATAGGTCTCTTTGTTAGCAATGTAACCTTCCGTTGAACGTGGAAGCCTAATTAGTCCAGATTGTATTAAAATGCATTGTTTTTGTGGCTTTTTGTTGAGGAAGAGTTGGGAACACGATGCCTGTCTTTGCTAGATCACAGACGGAAAGGGCCTGACCCCAGGCATCGGATGTCTGACCTGGCCTGACCCTAACCCCTACTTAAAATCAAGTCTTTACTTTTATTTAAAAACAGAGGTATACTTTCTATGTATCTACTCCCCCCACTACCCTTGTCCCAGAGACTAAGAAGTAGTCTTGGCTACTTGGTTGAGACTCCAGGGCGGGAAAGGGCAGTTTCCCGTCTCATCCTTTTTGAGGAATGGAGTGTGTAGGTTTGATTTACTCATGTTTACTTAATGGGGAATAAAAAAAAAAGAAAATGGCCCTGGCCGGTTGGCTCAGCGGTAGAGCGTCGGCCTAGCGTGCGGAGGACCCGGGTTTGATTCCCGGCCAGGGCACACAGGAGAAGCGCCCATTTGCTTCTCCACCCCTCCGCCGCGCTTTCCCTCTCTGTCCCTCTCTTCCCCTCCCGCAGCCAAGGCTCCATTGGAGCAAAGATGGCCCGGGCGCTGGGGATGGCTCTGTGGCCTCTGCCCCAGGCGCTAGAGTGGCTCTGGTCGCAACATGGCGACGCCCAGGATGGGCAGAGCATCGCCCCCTGGTGGGCAGAGCGTCGCCCCTGGTGGGCGTGCCGGGTGGATCCCGGTGGGGCGCATGCGGGAGTCTGTCTGACTGTCTCTCCCTGTTTCCAGCTTCAGAAAAATGAAAAGAAAAAAAAAAGAAAACTCCAAACCTATTGTCTACAGGTTCTGTAGATGAAGAAGAAGCAACAACAACAGCAGAAAATAGTCATAATCCAGAATTAGATGTGGGCTTCTCCTCCCTGCACATGAACTGGAATTGCTTAGTTCCTTTAAATCGGTCCTTACAGGAAATTAGAAATGGTTTCCGATGATGGCGCTTCACAGCCACGAGACAGAACATTTAGGAGACAGAGTTAAAAACGACCATGGAATGAAAATGTTAATTGCAATGAGAATAAGATTCATTGTCTGTTTGGGGGTCGAGGCGGCCGGCTGGGTGAGCGTCTCTTCCCCACTTGACAAGGGTCTGCGGTCTCACCCGACGACAATGATCAATACCCTGAAGTTCTTGCCTTTTGTTCTTCAGCTCGGTGATGCCTTCTCTTTTCTTTTTTCTTTTCTTGTGTTCGTATGGTTGTTACAGTAAATTTAATTTATGACTGTGCAGGGAGAAGCCTCACACAGGACATATCCTGTCATCCTTCATGTGGAGAGTTCCCGTGGATCTGTTCTGCTGGGTTGGACAGCAGGCTCTTCTGCTTCCACTTTAAACATCGTTACATTTTAGGAGTGGGGTTGGGGGGATGGGAAGGTGAGCTAATTCACTGCGCTCTGTTCCATACTACGATATCCCAAGCTTTTAGCCACTCACTTAGGTGTATGTAGTGCAACTTGGTAAATGCAATCAATCATTCATACCTTTTAAAATCTGAAACCATTCAGCACCTCCTGTTCAGCCTTTTCCCACTCTCTCTCCATCACCTCCCGTATCCTCGCTGGCTCGGCTTCAGACAGGCTCAGGGTTGATGTTGCCATCAGATCCCGCCTGTTGTGTGGTATTCCCTGTCACAGCCCAATGTCAATGTCATGGTAATGTGGCTTTAATTTGTCTTTTTTTAAGCAAAGTGCATTGCTATACCAACGTGTTCAGAGGCAGGTGCAGCGAACATAGTCAAGGTGAAGGTGTGTGTGAAGCCCACCTTCCCTCTTGCATGGGCGATCCTTTTGCTGTGTTTGTTGACTCACAGACAGGGATGGTGAGGCACACTAAAAATACCCTTGAACGTGAAAGTGAGTTGCTGAGATGGTCTTTTCTTTTTTCAGTTGGCCTGTGGTAGGGTGACGTGAGGTCAAAACTCAACCACAATATTCAACCTAGATGGCCTGAGTAGGGCTTATAAATTATCACAAGGCTTCAGAGAGGAGAGGGTCCTCTATCGGGTGACATCCGTGCACTCCGAGCAGTGTACAGGGCCATTTCAAATTATTCAAGGCCTTCAGATTTCCCGCAGGGCTCCCATTTGGAAGTTATTGGGATTCTGGGTGTGTATAATGTATAATGCATAGAATTCTGAAGCTTCTGAACTACTCTCTCTAAAAAAGAGAAGAAGAAATGAGCCCTTCCCTTGTGTCCAGACACCTGGGTATGTGTGATGCCGAGGGTAGGTTGATGGTAGAAAACAAATGGTTGGAGTGCTCCAATATGTATGTGATTCCATGAGCTGCCCAGGTTACCCTGCACGTGTGGCAGTGATACAGCTGCCCCGTTCAAACAACACCTGGAGGGAGAAGGGTGACAGTCCAGGGATGTCCGCACTCCTCACAACTAGGTTACCAGGTCTGAGGAGAGAAGACATGGAGTATGGGGAAGGCATCATCAAAGAATAGAGTTCAGCCCTGGCTGGTTGGCTCAGTGGTAGAGCATCGGCCTGGTGTGCAGAAGTCCCGGGTTCGATTCCCGGCCAGGGCACACAGGAGAAGCGCCCATCTGCTTCTCCACCCCTCCCCCTCTCCTTCCTCTAAGTCTCTCTCTTCCCCTCCTGCAGCCAAGGCTCCATTGGAGCAAAGATGGCCCGGGCGCTGAAGATGGCTCCTTGGCCTCTGCCCCAGGCACTAGAGTGGCCCTGGTCGCAACAGAGCGACGCCCCGGAGGGGCAGAGCATCGCCCCCTGGTGGGCAGAGCATCGCCCCCTGGTGGGCATGCCGGGTGGATCCCGGTCTGGCACATGCGGGAGTCTGTCTGACTGTCTCTCCCCGTTTCCGGCTTCAGAAAAATACAGAAAAAAAAAAAAAAAGAATAGAGTTCAGTGAAGCCTTTTGTCAAAGGCCCCCTCTGTGCTCCCCCCTTGCCTATGTCCATGTCACACTCGGCTGTCTGTGAGCTCCACCCTTGGTGACCTCCCTCCCTGGGATGGCCCATACATTCATTCCCCTATTGTCTTTTTGGCCCGTTTTCTCTTGCTGGTAGCTCAGGGATGAAAGCAGACTTCACCTGGCGAGCCAGGTCAGCCCCTTCAGGAGTGGACACCTGCAGGGCAGGGCTAAGGGGACTCGGAGGCCGTGTCGCGTCTGTCTCACAGTGGAAGGCAGTCACAGTTAACAGTCAGCATGTACCTGGCGGGTGTATTGGGTGCCGCCAGGTGGTTCCCCTCCTCATCCTATACCTGTCCCATACTTCGCCCAAATCCTGTTTTAAAAAATTCTTTCAGTTTTGCCAAAATATATAATTAAATGTTTCGGGGTGACAGTCTTTGGCCTTTGTCAACAGTATCTGTATTTTAAAAAAAACAACTTGTCAATATTAAAATAATGACAAAAACCATTAAAATACATGTATGTTCTGTGTCAGGTAAGACCATCTGGCAGTCCTTTATCTTTCTGTTTCATGAAAATGTCAGATTAACATATAACCATGGAGAATTCCCACACATACCTGTGTTGATAACATTGTCTAAACCTCGCTACTGCTCCCTGTGGCCTCTGTAAAGCTTGTTACTGCTCACCCAGATCCAAAGATGATGACTTGGTACTTGCTGTTATTGTTACTGTCTGTTTAGGACAACACTTATGTAAGGCAGCGATGTTTCCTGGTCTTATTTTTCATAACTTATGCTACAAAATACTTTGTAACTGACATTACTTTTTGCAATAGCATATTACCTGACACATATAGCAGGTGCTTAATGTAGAACTGTTTCATGGGTGAATGAATGAATGAGTAAAACAGTCATTAAAACCTGAGACAAGAGCTGCATCAGAGGCTCGGAAGGTTTTGGCTCCTCATCTTGTCACATACAGGTGTGTCCTCAGAGACAGGCCTTGGGACGCTTGCCCTGTGGGGTGCTGACTGGAGAGGCGAGGGGCACATCATCGCTCTCCGAAGCCCAGTGCTCAACAATGTTTGAGCAATGTGCAGGGTGTGACAGCTCATGCACACACTCACCAGCTCCTTCCCTCTCTGGACAGCCACCTGTGGGAGCTCCCTACCTTCCATTCCTAACTGGCATGGGATATTTTATTTTGACTGGAACAAAGTCTTTAATTATACTTTCTAAGGGAAGTGTGGTGCATTTCCTGGCAAACAAAAAGACAGACAGGCGGGATCCAAACACTTATTTACTAGCGCCGAGGAACTGAGATGGCGGGGAATTGGTTCGGCAGACGCCTTGAAGTTGGAGGGATGTCCCGGGGAGGAGACAAGGTACCTTAGACCCTCAGGTGGGGCTGCAGGGCCCAGCTGGGAAAGGCAGGAAGGGGTCCCTGAAAGAGAAAAAGGGTGCATGCTTTGGGGAGGTCTCGAGATACAATGCCAACTAACTCAACAGCTTATTTAATGAGTGGATTGAAGAAGACGTCACTGTCAGATATGAGGGAAAAGAAACCTTTATCTTTCTGTGGAACTCAGCTTTTCCATACAGTCTGAAAAGCAAAAATCCATGTTGGAACGACTGCTTCTCTGAATGGAAGCAATCCCGTGGCCCATCACCGCCAAGGGCCACGGCCGAGGTCACAGGGGTGCAGGTGTGGCTGCTGTCACCGGCTCAGCTGTCAGTGTGGATGGAGAGGACTTGGGAGTGAGAAGGGCACCGCCTGGATACTTGTGAACGGAGACTGGGCTGGCTGACGGAGCTTCCCTGCTCTGGCCTTTGGAATTTGAAAGTTTTCAAGGTCATCCCTGACACAACTTGCATCACTGAGTAGCGAGGTTCGGAGCCAGGGCCACCCCTCTCCACTCCCAATCACCCGTGCATGTTTTTTACATCAGCAATCAGCTAAAGTGGGCATCAGGGAATAGTTTTGAGTGGAAACGTCATGAAAGGGCCACCTTTGACTGAAGATGTATTCGGGTGGCCTGGGGTACTTGAGTACAAACTCTATTTACCTCGGTGGTAACGGTCATGGGCACAGGAGCATCCTGTCTCTCCACGTGGTAAATGTGAAATCACTTCCCTCCCGCACATCAGTGACCACGTGCGGCTCCGCTCGGGGGCACGGAGCTCAGCTTACTCTTTTTCTCTCTTTGCAGAGTGGACTGTATTCCAAACAGATGTAAAATGGGATAACTGCACAGGGGACAGGGGCACGCATGTCTAGAGCAGGCACGGATGTCCAGGGTGTTCGGCTGAGCCGACGGAGCCGGCTGTGAGAGCCCTTTGGGGGGGGGGGGGAGAGGTGGTGTCACTTTGGCTCATTGTTTTATCACTAGTGGCCCAGAGCCTAGAAGGCCCACAGTAGATATTTACTGAATGAACCAGTTGAATCCAAATGTTATAATTTTTTGCTGGACAAGTGGTGATGAACTACTGTTGGTTTCACTGGCCCTGCCCTGCAGCTCCCCAAATAGAATGGAATTACCCTGTTGGGTTGCAACAATTATTCTCCCCGGGACACTATTTCTTTTTTTTTTTTCTGTCTCGGGAAACACAAAGAATAAAGGCGGTGACAACAGATAAACAATTCGGAAACTGCTTTCAGGTGGGGAGAACTAGAATCCCTGGGGTGGGTGGGGGTCAGATGTTCTTGTCAACAAGCTTTGTTTGTATGAAACATCCAAACCCGGTCTGAACTTTCCAGCTAGAGGTACGCATGTAATTTGGCGCAGAGTGAAAAAAAATATAGAGAGAGAAATGCTCAATGACATGGTCTGTGTTTCCTATTTGAAAGACATTTTGATTATGGAGGGGACGGCTGGCTCACAAGGGTAAGAGAAACCCGAGGGAGAAAGCAGGGTTGCGACACTGAGCTTGAAGAGCTTCACGAACTTCTCGGTGACCTCTGGTCAGTGGTGGCTTAGGACGGTTTTCCCACCACATGGTCCTGTCTATAGCTAGGTGACGGCTCCTACAAATAGCCCAGATTATAGGGCTTCAAACATCTGCTTCATGTGCTTTTTTCTATGAAGGTTTTAATTAAATATTTTCAGGGGACTTAGAGAGCTCTTGAGCCAGAAACCAAAGTCAGAAAATAGGTCTATTTTTTTCCCTGTGACTTTGAAAGAATTAGTTATGGTAGGCAGTGTCGGGTAAGGAGACTGTCCCGCCTCCCCCCCCCCCCCCCCCCCCGCAAGGAAACAGTTTGCTGTATATAAGAATTACCACTAAACCAAAATGAAAGGTTATTCATTATGGCCCAAAATACTGATTATGTCTCAGACAAAATGAGACAGACCAGGCCTTTTTATCCTTCCCAAAGCAAGCTGTTATTTATTTTATATATATATGTAATGGTTTCAGTCAATAATCATACGTCTTGACTGCATGTTGTACTTCAACAGAATCAAGTAAGTCAACGCCATTCCCAGGCACTATCAAAGTGATTATTACCTGCTCCCAACACAGGGCAACAGGCATGTGGACAAGTTGTATGACTTGTCGTAGAGTGCATTGCCCGGAAGAGACAGGCATTCTAGTTTTCCAAGTCAATAGCTTAACCACCGAGCAGGGTTACCTCTACAGGGAAACCTAAACTCTAGGATAACTAATGTAAATAACTTCTAGCATGAAACATAATTGTTTACTTACGTGTTTACCAAAGGCGTTTGGAGTCTCTACCACGTGCTCAGAATGCAACTACCAGCAAGTGTGTCTGTTCTCTCCGTGGTGAAATTCAGCCCACTCTGCCACCTAGCATATGAGGTCTAAGCTAATGCCAACCAGCCTAGTGAGGATGCTAAGAAGTCCTGTAGCAAATAAACTGGCCTAACTTTGTTTTATGGAATGTTTTCCAAGCATACTTTGCAGATCTTTGTCACATACAACTCAATAATCCTCTACAGCAGTGGTCTCCAACCTTTTTTGGGCCACAGACCAGTTTAATGTCAGAAAATATTTTCATGGACCGGCCTTTAGGGTGGGACGGATAAATGTATCATGTGACCGAGACAAGCGTCAAGAGTGAGTCTTAGATGGATGTAACAGAGGGAATCTGGTCATTTTTTAAGAATAAAATATCGTTCAGACTTAAATTTAACTAAAACGGAAATAATGTAAGTTATTTATTCTTTCTCTGTGAACTGGTACCAAATAGCCCATGGACCAGTACCAGTCCGCGGCCCAGGGGTTGGGGACCACTGCTCTATAGAACACTGATCAATACCGTGCTCAATTTGGAGGATCCAAAGATGAAAAATAGAATATCCTTACTCCCTACAGTTGTTGGCTGAAAAGGTCAGAAAAAACGTGCACTGTCATAGTAAAAGGTAGCAAACGCTGTACCTGTACTAAATATGCACAAAGGTCTACGTTTCACCAAAGTGCGAATTAAAGCTGACCTGGGACCCAGAAGTGTGCGGAAAGGTTAGGAAAGGCAGCTCAGGGAGGGCACTTCGGCTGGAGAGCTGGGGCGTCTCCCAGGTGGGTGACCTGACAGGGTGCCCACCACAGCTACAGGAAGAGGGGTGGGTGGGCTGAGAGAGCGAGGACTGAGGGACAGCAGACCCTACCGTTAGCTCTGGGCAACAATTCTGAAGGGAGCAGAGTTGGGACTTTCTAATGCGGGGAAGGGGGCGGGTCCTGCCTGGCCCTTGGACAGAACGAATAAACTTTCCTGAGCATTGATGAGTCTCAAGGAGTTAACACATTTGCATTGTGGTCCCCCCCACCCCCCATTTAACTTCCTTTTACTTTGCCAAACACATTTGTCACCAACATCTCAGCCGCTGTGAGGACTCTTCAAGGGAAGCACCTGGAGGTGACACAGCAGGTCACTCAGGACAGTTGACTTGGTCACAGGATGCAACTAAGATAAAATGGAATCTTTAAATAGGTTTCATGATTTGGACTGAACCATAGGCTAGCTCTTGATCGAATTTTAAAATATATATATATATATATATATATATATATATATATATATATATATTTTATTTTATTTTATTTTATTTTTTTTTTTTTTTAGGGCCTGGCCAGTTGGCTCATTGGTAGAGCATCTGCCTGGCATGTGGAAATCCCGGGTTTGATTCCCAGTCAGGGCACACAGGAAAAGCACCCATCTGCTTCTCCACCACTCCCCCTCTCTTTTCTATCTCTCTCTCTTCCCCTCCCGCAGCCAAGGCTCCATTAGGGCAAAGTTGGCCCAGGCACCTAGGATGGCTCCATGGCTCGGCCTCAGGCACTAGAATGGCTCCAGTTGCAACAGAGCAATGCCCCAAGGGCTGAGCATCACCCCCTAGTGGGCATGCCGGGTGAAGCCCTGTTGGGTGCATGCAGGAGTCTGTCTCTCTGCCTCCCTGCTTCTCACTTCAGAAAAATACAAATATATATATTATATTTTAAATGGATGGGATGGCATTCCCTTAGAACCCATAAGCCCTCTAGAAACCATGGGGAAGGAAGAAGGTTGAACATTCTCATGAAAAGTGCTCATGGGCTCAGAGAAGCAGTCAAGACACATGGGTGCTTCTCAGGGAAATTGAATTTCTCTGCCTGTAAAGTTTTCCCTTCTTGAATTAAACTCACCATGAGGCGGGGCCGAGGGGACCTGATTTGTAAGGCAGTCAGTTTTAAAGTGGTGTTTTGAAATATATGATTATTCAAATTTTATATTCTGTTCTCTCCTACATCTCTTTTGTTGTCAGTATCCTCCCCTCACTCTGCGTGTGAATGTCTGTCGCTGCCTGAAGCCTGGCATTTCTGGACCTCATTCAGGACAGTTACGTCTGCTCCGGGAAGGCGTGTGCCCGTGTGTGACTGTTCTCTAAAAATAGTCTCTTTTCTGAGCAATCTGTCCAGGATTTTCCTCTTCTGGGGAAGGTTCCCGTCTTCTGGGTGAGAGGCGGGAAGGCACGGCAAGTCATGGACAAGGGCCTCAGCCTCTGGTGCTGGCAGCTCCCAGGAGTTTTACGAAGTATAAATGTGTTAACATATTTGCAGCTAACCCAAATAAAGTTACTATATAAATATAAATATATATATATGATAATATCTGAACTCAAAAATCAAAACTTCCATCTGAGGTTCAATCAGTCAGGTTTCTTTCCTGGCTCGGTGGAAAGCACTCAAGCCGCAGGACTTCCTTTACACACCCGACTCCCCTTCCTGCCGTAACTCTTAATCGCTGATGCACGTTAGTCCCTTAGTCTCCCCACCACCACCACCACACACCTAAAAACACTGGGTGCTTCTTGGGCAGGTAATTTCAAAGAGACCCGAAAATATATGATTATGCTGCAAACTAAGTCCACCCTCTTTACAGTGTGTTCTAGGCATCTGCCAGAGGGTCAGCTACCATTGCGGATGTCAACCAAACCTGAAACAGAATCTTTTCTCACCTTATTCTAATGTTTGTTTTTTTTGTAGTTAAATGAAATGCAGGTGTATCTGGAGAGTTACAAATGTGTCCTTGAAACCATACTATGGACCATGGCCCGTTGACTCAGTGGTAGAGTGTCAGCCAGGCATGTGGAATTCCTGGGTTCAATTCCCAGTTGGAGCACACAGGAGAAGTGACCATCTGCTTCTCCACCCCTTCCCTGTCCCCTTCTCTCTCTCTCTCTCTCTCTCTCTCTCTCTCTTTCTCTCCTGCAGCCATGGCTCAAATGCTTGAGCAAGTTGGCCCCAAGCACTGAGGATGGCTCCATGGCCTTGCCTCAGGTGCTTAAATAGCTTGGTTGCTGAGCAACAGAGTAGCAGCCCTAGAAGGGCAGAGCATCGCCCAGTAAGGGGCTTTCTGGGTGAAACCTGGATGGGGTGTGTGTAGGAGTTTGTCTTTCTGCCTCCGTGCCTCTCACTTAATAAAAATAGATAAATAAATAAAAAACGCACTGCATTGCACTCAGTTTTAAAGTGGTGTTTTGAAATATGTGATTATTGACAGGCTATTTCTTATACTTTCAACTATTGAATATCTCCCAAATGCCCTGCCCTCTCCACTCAGGAGAGCACTGGATGGAGGGCTCAGAGGTCATTGGCCTTGTACACACAATCCCTGAGGGATGGAAGGGTTTGGGGATAAAAAGATCACATGTGTTATGGTTTCTAGGCTTTGATATATGACCAGGAAGTGTTGTTTTTTTTAATTCTAACTTCTATCTCAGATTTGCTGATGTCCTTACAGTAGGTAGGATTCTGATATTAAGAGAGCGGTGTCCTAAAATCTCAACGTGACTAGGAACTCTGAATTCAGAGGGTTTTTATTTTTGACCAATCTAGGAATAATCACACATGACTCTATATATATCTATACACACACCAAAATCTAGACTCATTTACTTCCTGTGGATTTAGGATTTGAGAAATAAGAAAAGAAAGCCAGAAGGGAGTGGAAACGAGAAATGTGTTCATGGGAGAAGGGACATCTGAGTTAGTCATGAGGCAGGAAAAATTAGATTGGGTCAAGTTGGGACCCCCAGTCAAGAGTGAGCCAAGTCAAGCCTGGCCAGGTGGTGGTGCAGTGGATAGAGCATCAGACTGGTACCCAAGGGATCCAGGTTTGAGACCCCGAGGTTACTGGCTTGAGCACAGGCTCATCTGGTTTAAGCAAGGTTTACCAGCTTGAGCCCAAGGTCGCTGGCTCAAGCAAGGGGTAACTCAGTCTGTAGCCCCCCAGTCAAGGCACATATGAGAGGGCAGTCAATGAACAACTAAGGTGCCTCAACAAACAATTGATGTTTCTCATCTCTTTTCTTTCCTGTCTGTCTGTCCCTATCTATCCCTCTCTCTGATTCTCTCTGTCTGTCACAAAAAAAAAAAAAAGAATGAGCAAAGTCATAGCCCTGCCCTTGGCTCTGGGGGTCACCTCCCCCTCTCTGGGCAGCCACAGAACCCCAGCGCTCATTTTCTTGGGGGAATGTGTTCATCTCTAGGAATGGTCAGTTCTAACAATCGCCAAGGCCAAGCACTTAATTGTCCCCATCTCAGTTCTGAGCCACCGGGTCCACCTGTAGCTCTGGTCACACAAAGAGCTTCTGGGGGATTTATTTTTAACTCATTATCTGCACAACTTTCTTTTATTCAGTGTATTGAGGTCACATTTCAGTTCTTATCTCATACTCTTGCTGAACTCTCTCTCCTGAAGTATGCTACCTGCCTCGCCAGGGCCATTTCCAAGACCACGAGCCCTTCTGGCGAGAGCTTTTGTTTTAAAATAATTTACAAAGCCATGAGAGTCATAACCTAGAAAGGAATTCCTTTTTTTTTTCTCCTTTCTTCATAAAATTCCGCTGGAGCCCCTTACAAGCCTAATGAGAAAATAAAGTCCTGCCTCTCAGTTGTTTTAAGAGCGCTTAAAGGCATTTTCTTTGGAGCAAATGTTTAAGGTTCTCTTTAAATATTTCACCATAAAATCTCCTGACTGCCTTTCTTTGTGGGCCTGAAATGGTATATTGGGAAAATATGTATTTTCATTTAAAATAGAAAAAAAGAAAATGAGCGCACAGTGCAAACTTTGTGTTCCGAGAGGGTGGAATTCCAAGCTCCCAGCCCAAGCTTATTATTATTTTTTAAAAATTCAGTAAGAAGAGGGGAGGCAGAGAGACATACACCCTGACCCAGATCCACCGGGTAAGCCCACTAGGGGGCAATGCTCTGCCCATCTGGGACCCTTTCTCCTTTGCTCAGCAATCACTGAGCCACTTTTTTATTTTTTAATGCCTGAGGTGGAGGTCATGGAGCCATCCTCAGCATCTGGGGCCAACTCGCTCATAGCAATCGAGCCATGGCTGCAGGAGAGGAAGAGAGAGAGAGAGAGAGAGAGAGAGAGAGAGAAGGGAGAGGTGGCAAGATGGAGAAGTAGATGGTTGATTCTCTTGTGTGCCCTGATCAGGAATCCAATACTCTACCACTGAGCCAACAGGCCAGGGACAACCTTCTTCTGAAGTTTTAATTCCTTTTCATATAAAGAACATGGCACAAAGCTATATAAATATCCATAGTGTGGAGATGTGGCCAATGCAGGCACCAATGGTTTCTCTGTGGAAGGCTTGAGAAAATAATAAGTATTATCTGAACAGATCCCATTTTTTTGTACCAAGACTAGGCCTTTATACTTTTCAACTTTTTGTGACGTACACTGAAAGTTAATAGCAGTAAAATAGAGCAATAGCAATGGCCCATTCTGAGTTAATCAGGGGTTAATTGCTCAGTTTCAGAAATGAATATTAGTCTTTTACTCACACACTTGATTCTTATACCACTTCTTGGCTTCATCACATACAAAGAGAATAAAATGGAATAAACCTAAATTTAAGCTCTTTTTTTTTTTTTTAACTTGTGTGCAGGTCTGATAAGGAGTGTGGGTGGGAAGGAGACTTGAAAATAATTCCACTCCTTAATGTTACCTGCAGACGGAAAATAATTCATGTTTTTCTCCTCATTGCCTTAGAAAACGGGACAGCCGCATACATTGATTAAGGAAGGAAAACACTAGCATGTTTGTTCGGTAGAATCCAACCTATTTTCTGCACCCTCAATAAAGGCACCACCCAGGATATATGGCGGACACATCTACACATTCCCATGAAATGTGATTCCAAACAACAGTAGACATTTAATGGCCTTTGAAGAGAATGTCTTTTGAGAAGTGAGAAAACAATCACTCAGCATTTACCTGGAGTCTTTTTCTCATGTTCCCTATAAAGACTCACTGTATCTCCTCAGTTTCTATTCTTTCGGTTTAATGCAAGGTGACCTACATTTCAGGGCAGAGGACAGTGAATGGGAGGTAATAATGGGCATTTGTACAGCATGTGAAACTTTATAAATTTTAGTTACACCATCTCATTTGATTCCCAACAACTCCAGTCTGCATAAAAATGTTTTCATTTTGGTAAAGGTTAAAAGGAAGAAAAAGAGGGGATGATATATTTTCCTGCAGTGCCCAGCTGGTTAGAGAAAGGACCATCATGTATTCAATACTGGAAACTCCTTGCTCTCCTCTGCTTCCAATCATAATAAAAATAACACTTACTGATGACTCACTATGCACCAGGCACTATACTCAGCCCGTGATGGCTACTGTCTTATTTAATCCTTGTAAGTGTCTTTGCAGTAGGTTTATGGGTGTCCCCACTGAGCAATGAGAAGTTCAATGACTTCTCCCAGCTGTTAAGTGGGTTGGAGCTGGAGCTTACATTGAGGCAGGGGCAGGAGGATACAAAGTCTGCCCTCAAATCCTTCCGGTGACATTTTCTCTGGCACCCGATTTTGGGTAATGAGAAGTCCCTGAAATGTTCAGGCATATGTGTGTTTTCCTCTCGAGAAAATGTCTGCCCTTTCAAAATGTTTGGGGACCATTTTTACCTCCTGGGTACTCCTAATACAGTAAATACCTACTGGTTTTCCTTTTCTTCTCATTGGGGAGGGTGCCGACAGGAGAGGTTCAGACGTTGGTTAGTTTGATGATAAAGTAATTCTTCTCAAGTCTTATCCTAGCCAAGCTTTGGTGGTTTTGAGCTTTTATTCAATTTTTTAAGTTATTGTTATTATTATTAAGTGAGAGGAGGGGAAGCAGAGAAACAGACTCCTGCGTGATTCAGGATTCTGTCAGAGACCAGGATTCACGCTGCAAGCCCACCAGGGGGCGATGCTGCTCATCTGGGGCCGTTCCTCTGTTGCTCAGCAACAGAGCTGCTTTAGTGCCTGAGGCAAGGTCACAGAGTCATACTCAGCACCTGGGGCCAACTTGCTCAAATGAGCAATGGCTGTGGGAGGGGAAGAGAAAGAGAGAGAGAAGAGAAGGCAGGGTGGAGAAGCAGATGGGCGCTTTTCCTGTGTGCCTTGACTGGAAATTGAACCTGGGACTTCCATGCACTGGGCAGATGCTCCACCGCTGAGTCAACTGGCCAGGACATTCTTTTTGTTTTTGTTTTTTTAATTCTCTATGAATAGCTATCATGCAGCAAAGATGAACTGATTCATATTCTTCTAGGTTGTTCTTATTATTCCCTGGAAAATAGTATTGTTTTGGGGGGAAAAAAATCTCACCTAGATAGAATCAGTTTTGTGTCTAGAAGGTGACAATTGCTGTGTTTTCGAGGCATGGCAAAGAGGGTGAGCTCCTGCTAAGAATTTGTCCATTCTGGCCATGCCCCGTCTCCAAATATATCATGCTCTCTCTATTAGATTTCCCTGGCCTGTCCTTCCCCCATACACACTTCTTACACAAATATCTCAACACTCAGGGGTGGCTGTGACTTTACTTTACAGTGGAGTCCAACCAAAAAATAAATCTCCCAGTCAGATTCTAATCCCTTAATGAGCTCCAGGTGAAAACAGCTCTGGCAGTGATGAATTAGAATCATTTAACATTTTCAGAATGTTGTAACACCCGGACATAATCATGGAACGGTGAGTGAGTTATACAGACTTATTCTCAGCCTAAGCCAATATAACTGATCAGAATTTCATTATGTGTGTGGAATGTCTGTATTTCATTTGACTTTTAAAATTTTTTTAAAGAATATTTCTTTCCCATCGATGTAGCTATTGTCATCCTGGTACCAAAGGACTCACTCTGGTGTCTTCACTAGAAATTGGTTTGTTTTGTAATACACTTTAGTACATGGTGCTATATGTATGCATCTGTATTTATAGATATATCTAATATATGCATACCTATAACTACAACTATCATGGTATATATACTATAGAGAATGAGAGATGCTTTATTTTAGAAATCCAGGGTTAGGAAGAAAGCTACATAATGAATCAGAGCAAAAAACAATAAAAACATTACATTCATGGTAATAGCTATTTCATGTAATATAATACTTTTTTCCTTCCTATATATTATCTTTCTATGAATTTCTTCTCGTAGGAGCAGAGAATAAAGTAGGTAATGGTCATTTATTTAAATCATCTGCCCTGGCTGGTTAGCTCAGTGGTAGAATATCAGCATGGCATGTGGGTGTCCTGGGTTTGATTCCTGGTTAGGGCACACAAGAGAAGCAACCATCTGCTTTCCAACCCCCTTTTGTTTCTCTATCTCTCTCTCTCTCTTCCCATCCTGCAACCTTGGCTCAATTGGAACAAGTTGGCCCCAGGCACTGAGGATGGCTCCATGGCCTCCTCCTCAGGTGCTAAGAAGAGCTTGGTTGCTGAGCAATAGAGCAATGCTCTAAATGGGCAGATCATTGCCCCCTAGTGGGCTTGCTGTATGGGTCCTGGTCAGGGCACATGCAGGAGTCTATCTTTGCCTACCATCCTTTCACTGAATAAAAGAAAAAAATCATCCAACCAAAAACAAACCTTAAAATTAAAAATATTCATGTCACATTTTCATTATATGCAGCCAATTTATGTTACTGGATACTTCCTAAGTGAATACTTTCATCAGGAACTCTACAGTTTCTACTTGGTCAGAGGACCATAAATTTATATGCCAGCTGCATATATTTTGTTTATAAATAGTGGCAAACAAAGCCTTTCAACTGTTCAAAATATGGATAAAATAATGAAATCAATTTTGTACTTTGATGCACAGTTAAAGAGAGAAGGTTGGTCATAAATATAGTTATTTAAATATAGTTATTGAGACTACAGGGTTGGGCAAAAGTAGGTTTATAGACGTTCGTATAAAAAATAATACAATAATTAATAAATAATACAAGAAAAAAAACTCTGTTTTGTGTACTCATGACTGCAAACCTTCTTTTAACCCACCCCATATATCTTTAATATTAATTAATTGATTAATCTACTTCTTCATTCCAAAGTCATTTCATGGGAATATACAGATTCCGGGTACTATGCCAGATATTATCTGTACAAAAGAAATGGAATTCATCTATAAATATTAATGAGCCTGTTTAATAAAGAAGCCACAATTGTTGTTCATACTGTCATTCTCAAATTCAGGTAAGGCTATGGTTTGTTTTGTCTTTTTTATTTTATTTTATTTTATTTTTATTTTAGTGAGAGAGACAGAGACAGAGAGAGACAGACTGAGAGAGAGACAGGGACAGACAAACAGAAAGGGAGAGAGATGAGAAGCATCAGTTTTTCATTGTGGCACCTTAGTTGTTCATTGATTGCTTTTTCATATGTGCCTTGCCTGGGGGGCTCCACACAATCCAGTGACCCCTTGCTCAAGCCAGCAACCTTGGACTCAAGCCATTGACGGAGGGTTCATGTCTATAATCTTATGCTCAAGCCGGTGACCCCACAATCAAGCCTGATGAAACTGTGCTCAGGCCAGTGTCCTCGGGGTTTCGAACCTGGGTCCTCTGCATTCCAGGCTGATGATCTATCCACTGAGCCACCACCTGGTCAGGCTGTTTTGCCTTTTAAAAAAGATGATATTTGGCTTTTAGTTTATGTACTTAATCTGAAAGCAGAGCATTTCAAAGAGGTACATTATGGTACATACGCAGGAGTGGCCTCAGGACCCTAAAGGTTTATCCCCAGTGCAGGCTCAGAAACTGGAAGCATAACTACTCACAAAACTCCAAATCCGTTCTGAAATCCTGACTGCATTTACCCCTAAAGAGATCAGCCTTCTACAAAATTCGTGATTCAGGACGTGTTTAATCTTCTGTGTCATTTGAATGTGGACACGTGGACTTTCTTACCCAGGTCAGAAATGCCTTTTTCTTGTTTTCTATGCAGGTTTGAGTTCCTGTGTTTGGTGAGTGATGTCAAATCAATGAGCATACTTGATCGTGAGAGCTGCTAAGTGGCTGACATTTTAGGTCTCTGGGCAAATTTTTTTTATTTCAAAAAGAGTTCTTGTCAGAGCTGTTGTTTGCAAATATCTTCTTCTGTTCTACTGGTTGCCTTTTGGTTTTGTGAGTCATTTCTTTGGCTGTGCAGAAGCTTTTCAGATTGATACAGTCCCCTTTGCTTATTTTTGCTTTTACTTCCCTTGTCTTTGGGGTTAAAGTCATAAAATTCTCCTCTAAGACTCAAGGTCCATAAGTTTAGTACCTATGTTTTCTCCTATGTAATTTATTGTTTCTGGCCTTACATTTAGGTCTCTGATCCATCGTCAGTTTATTTTTGTCTATGGGGACAAACAGCACAATGGAATAGTCCTCAGTCCTAAGGAAACAGGAAATACAGCCATTTGTGGCAACATGGTTGGACCTTGAGAATATCATGCTAAGCAAAATAAGTCAGACAGAAAAAATTAAGAGCCAAATGATCTCACTCCTATGTGGGATGGAAACTGTAAGCGACAAATGAACAAACAAGGAAAAAAAACCCCAAAAACTCATAGACACAGACAACAGTATGGTGATTATTAGAGGGAAGGGGAATCAGGAAGTAGGAAAGCATAAAAGGGGGTCAAATATATGGCGACAGATTTGACTTTGGCTGGTGGACGCACAGTGCAATATACAGATGACGTCTATCTAATCGTACTAACCAATGTCCCCAATAAAGTTAATTTTAAAATTAAAACATTTTTACAAGTTCTTGATCTGGAATTAACTCAGTAAATTCTTTCAAAATGCTATCCTAACTCAAGTATTCATAGCATTACAAAGGAAAAAAAGTAATAAAAAGACAACAAAGTCCTTCACACTTTGTCTTGACTTCTCCCAGATGGTTCTAAAACCAGTGATGGATAGAGATAAGACAAGGAAATTTGCTGTCTGGTCCACTGACTCTTGCCTCTGACACTGTAAATCTCATTGGCCAAGTGCACAGTATGAACTCACCGACAAATGAAGGTGTGGCACCTGGGGCTCACGAACATTTCCTTTTTGATTTAAACTCTTAAAACACCGCCCTCTTTTTCATGTCAGGCACTGCATGTGTAGGTATTGAAATGATTCCATTTTTGACTAACCTTCAAAAGTTATTTACCTTGTTGGTAGAAAATAAGGTCCCATAGGTTGGATATTATTTATTCGCAAGTTGCACACACACACACAAGTATTTGTTATGGGAAAAGCACCAGGTGAGTACACACGCTGAGTTTAGTGGTTTAAACTGTCATTTGGATATTCAAGGCTTTCGCATCAAGGGTGTGAAATGCATCTGACAATCTTGCTTTTCTTCACTTGAAGGTGAATGTAACGATCTACTCAGAGGACCTGTGTTTATTATGCTTTGTTACTTAACGGTTTGTCCAAATAGAGTACTTATACATGGCATCGTATGTGTCTTAGGACAGTAAGTACTTTTCAAACCCTACATGGTAGTCACAGGGGACAGTACCTGGCGTGTTCTTTCTCTCTGCTCTTTCTGCCAACTGTCTGAATCACAGAGGGGGCACCGCATACCGTGCTGGCCCTTGGGGCTGAGGCTGAGGCTGGTCCACCTGGGGCTGAGTCTGGGGCCCGGGTGAGGCAGGTGGAACAGCCAAAAATCGGAGGGGGCTCTCCTCCCCTTCTGATTAGTTTCTCAGGGCTGCTGTGACCAAGTGCTACAAACTAGATTTGAAAAACGAGAATGTATTCTTTCACCGTTCTGGGGTCTAGAAATTCAAAACCAAGGTGTCATCCATCAAGGGCAGGTCCTTCTGGACGCTCCGAGGGAGAAGCTGTCCCGTGCCTCTCTCCTGGCTTCTGCTGGTGTTCTTTGACCCTCCTTGGCTCATAGGCAAATCTCTGTGATCTTCATCTCTGTCTTCACAGACACCGTGCTCTGATTGTGGGCATATCTGGGCACAAGTCCCCTCTTCCTTTCAGAACACCATCCTAGTGGATGCAGGGTGTAGCCTAATCCATCAGCTCCTCATTTTAACGTAGTACTACCACCTGTAGCGTTCACTTCCAATGACGGCCAGATTTGCAAGTTCCAGCTGCATGTGAATTTGGAGGAAATGCTATTTGACCTCAAACCTCTCTTTGACATTTCTGTGTGTGGGGGGGGGACTTGGACTCAAATTTCAGAACCCAGAAATGCAACAGGTGTGAGAAAGCAGCAAACCAAGAAAAGGAACAATGCTAAGACTTCTTCCAATGGTTAAACCCAAATATGTATCCTAAGTCACATGGGAATCATTTTGGAAGTCATTACCGTAGTCTACGGTACGAGAGTAACTGGCTTGCCTCTTGCTCTGTTGAGAAATGACTTGAACACATTTCATGTTTCTGTTCCCAGTGCTGGCTTCACTCTGAATGCTTTTAAACGTGTCTGACTTCACACCCTCCCCGAATAGAGCTGTTGTGAGCGTGCTCAGTGCTGCAGACTGACCTACTTTGGGTGATCAAAACGTGGGGTGTTAGGGAACAACAACAACAAAAAAAGAGAGAAAACCAATTTTGTAAGTCAAAGGAGGTAGTCGAGTCATAGAGGATTACGGAAAGCATCTAGTTCCTCTAACACGCTGGCAGGGTGTAGGAGGATCCAAAGAGCCATCTGTTTGTAAAGCCTCTAGACAGGTTTCAACAGTCATGCATGCAGGCAGCCAAAGATACCACAGAAAAAAGATTCTATCACAGAATGTCATGTAGGGTATTAACGGAGTTAAATACCATTTAAACACAACCAAAAAAAAAAAAAAAAAAAAAGAGGTAGATACAATCATGTCTAAAGTGCCATCCCAAATTAGATTTACAGATTTGTTAGGAGCATCAGTGAATGCAACTTTGATGCATTATGATGCTGTATCACCTCCATTGACTGTCATGAGTTGCTTTTGCTGGTTCAGCTCAGTTCTGTGTCCTATGAGAGCTGTTCTTGGTCATGACAGATGAAACTAGACCAAAGTATAAATAACCCCAAACATCCCAAGAGTGGAAACCTCAAACATCCCAATAGTGGAAAACAATTTTTATTTTTTACTTGTGCAATGTGGCACCATGGTGGATGCCTGGCTTAGCTCATGTGTGTTGTTATCAAAAAATACCAAACAAAAAGTTTTATAAGAATTTTTTTCCCATTTTTGGAAAGACAGTCTGGCAGAAGTCAACAAACTAAAAGGACAGAGAAACCATTGGTACAAAAGTAAATGGAACAGTCAAGAGTGGTCTTGTTTGTAACAATACAATACCTCTTTCCATCCATGGTTTCCTCCTTCTAATATTTCAGTCTTTTGATCTCTGCTGTGAAATTCTGGTTGGGGTGGGATTAGAATGGATACAGGATGACCAAGGGATTTATTTAATTTTTGCATTTCAGCCTCCAGCATGTATGGTGTTTGTACGCGAACTGCTTTGCAGACTTATTTCTGTTAGGAAGCCAGTGTACAGCATTCGGGTCAGTGTGAGACTAGGAAATTCTTGAAATCGGAATTGTGCAGAAAAATATGCCCAAAGGGCAGGAACTATTTCACATTTGTTCCAGAAGAGCATAGCCTCATCGGGGATTTACTGAAGTCTTCAAACACTAACATTTTTATTTGAATTTTCTGGAACCACAAACACATGTTCTCAAAAGGTTATGACTCCATTTGGGGAAACACGAAACTTTAAAAAATTTTAAAAATTAAAATTGCTTTTTACACTCTGGCCTTTCTTTTGAAAAACATTTCCAAAAAAAGGTTTGCTTTCAAGCAGACATCCAGGGAATGTCAGCAAAAGAGGAAGCATATAATAGGTGACATTGAACTTGCTTTACTGGCCTTGGCCCCAAGAAGCCCTATTTAACTCTGTGGTTAGTGCCAGGAGATCACAGAATCTTTAAAGTGATCATCAATCTATGCTTGTTTCGCATTGATTCATCTGACTTAGAAACGCGTAGGTGGGAAGAAGCTCTCCTACACTCTTAATCACAGAACACTGAGTAGAGAAAAGGCCTAGATCGGGCAAGAGGCAAGATGCTTCTCGCGTAGAAAGCACTCAATCCCTTGAAAAGAGATGGAACGTTCGTCCAGGGTGAAGGCCTTGTGAGACAAGGCTTTCGACCTTGCTCACAGGCATGGAGGTGATTGATTGCTCGATGTAGCCGGAAGGATGTCCCAAGGAGAGCATCCCACCTGCCCTTATGCAGTTGTTTGAAGTTTCTACAACAGAATGATAAGCTTAACTTCATCATCTGAGATGAAGGCACCAGCTATTGCTCCAGGAGAGGGAATACAATGATTTGCTAAGTAGCTTGGGCCAGGTTATGTCATTAATCAACCAACATAAAGTATGTATCGACCACCTACTATATGCCATGTGCTTGGGGAGGTACCGTGACACTGAAGCTTGTCACATGGATCCTCTCTGCTGTCTCACTGGCTCTCTCCAAGTCAACTGGTTATTTCCTTCTTGGACTATTGATGTGATAACACACACTCCTATCTGCTGTCCCCTCACAGACACACTTTAATTGTTGCCTGTTCCCCTACCCCCCACCACTGGACTAAATGCTCTACACAGTAGCTAAGATTAGCTAGGTCTTCTTCATACTGGCAGTGCCAGAGCATCTCAGAATCCTGGCATATAATTGGCATTCCTTCCTTGCTTATTGAATACATTGATGAGACCGACTTATCCATGGTCTACAATGGCGTACTCAGCTGTCGAACACCAAATACCATGGTATGGATTTTAGATGTGTTTGTTTTTTTCTTTCTTTCTTTCCCACAATACCAAATACACGCTGCAGAGACTATGTTCATTTCTTCCTCCAGAATGCACATTGTTGGTTGACAGGGGTAGACATGGAGGCTTAGAGAGCTTAAAGTATTTTTTAAATTATACCTCTCTTAAACTGCTGCATGAAGATGTATGGGAGTCTTGTTCAAAAGATCCGTGTCCGTGTTCACTGCCCTTGTGTACAAAGCCCTCTGGAATGTTCCCCGGGCACTGGCAGGAATGTGTGAAGTGGAGACAGGAGAACATAACATGCCCGGGGCACGGGAGTCTTGGGTCCAGACTCCGCCATTTTGTGTTTTACTCCTGACGGCATGTGACCCTAAGAGATAACGAATGAGCTCACCCCCCAGCTTGGTCAATTCCCAGTGGCATCAGCTCAGGCTGACCCTTCTCTTTGGTCTCCGGTTTCTCGCTTGCCTAAGACGGACTGGAGAAGTAACTGCGACCCCATGATGTAAGCCACCCATAGCACAAAACAAGCACACCCAGTACAGGTGCTGCCTTACCTGGCCCGACTGATTTTGATAATTTGTGAAGCCTGCATTGTGTTCTCTAGGTGCTACGTGATTCGATGAACAGACAGTGTTTAGTACCCACCCATGTTCCATAAAAGCAGAGGAAACAGATATCCAAATAAGGAAGGCAGGCTTTTTTTCTCCCTGCCATTTTGCCCAAGGGTTGACCTGCTCTGTGTAAATTGTAGCAAAGAAACAACAACAGTTGAAGGAAATCACTTCCTGAATAGCACCAGGTGTAGGATTCTGCACCTCCGTTTTTTTTTTTTTTTTTCCATTTTTCTGAAGCTGGAAACAGGGAGAGACAGTCAGACAGACTCCCGCATGCGCCCGACCGGGATCCACCCGGCACGCCCACCAGGGGCGATGCTCTGCCCACCAGGGGGGGATGCTCTGCCACTCCGGGGCGTCGCCATGTTGCGACCAGAGCCACTCTAGCGCCTGAGGCAGAGGCCACAGAGCCATCCCCAGCGCCCGGGCCATCTTTGCTCCAATGGAGCCTTGGCTGCGGGAGGGGAAGAGAGAGACAGAGAGGAAAGCGCGGCGGAGGGGTGGAGAAGCAAATGGGCGCTTCTCCTGTGTGCCCTGGCCGGGAATCGAACCCGGGTCCTCCGCACACTAGGCCGATGCTCTACCGCTGAGCCAACCGGCCAGGGCCCCACCTCCGTTTTAATAGCAGTAATTCATAGCTTTCTCGAGGAGCCAAGAGCCCTGGGAAGATGGTCCAGGGTTGGCTCTGAAGATGCCCTTGGAGTTAAGCCCTTGGCCTCCTGGCATGGGCAGGGCACAGAGCCAGGCACCTGAGCTAAGCCTGCGATATTCCATCTGCTGCACTTACCAAAGGCGAATGACCCTCCCGCCCCAAGGGAGCCATTCAGACTCCAGACGAAGCTCTCACACCTTTCACAGGATGGTCAGGGTTGAGAGGTGCTTTGCTTAAGTGACTGCAGCAGGAAGAAGACCTGAGATCTCATTAGGCGCACACTCAGGGAGCCCAGACAGAGAAAGTGTCATCAGGGCTGGACTTAGGATTGGGAGTTAAACACCTAAAAGCGCCCTAGGTTTCAGGCACACAGAGCATCCTTTCCCCCGGCCATAAATGTCCTCCCCTCTACTCCTTAAGGATGGTGTGTGGTCATCCTTCCCCTCTTCAGAATTTGGGAGAAATATGTGAAGAAAACTAACAAAGGAAGGAAAGGTGATGATTATGAAGAGATATGTGGGGGGAGCCAGAGCTTCTGGGAGGTGGGTTCAGTTCTGTTCCTGTCTTTCTGTTCACTACAATTCACCCTAGATTCTCCAACTGAGGAGTCTGAAGTGACTGGCCCTCCATTGTGTGGAAAGCCCTGGAGGTGGAAATCAGACTGGGTACAACCTCTGTGTGGAAAGCCTCGTCTCCAAAGATGCACAATCATTATCCCTGAAGAGTTTACGCTTAAAGGATCATCCACCTACCTTTTTATTTTTCTGATCAATGTTAATTTTTTTTTAGAGAAATGATAGGTCTCCAGCAATATTGAGGACAAAGTACAGAGTTCTGATACCTTCTCTGACCTCACACATCACCCGTTATTAATGCCCCACACCAGAGTGATAATTTGCTGTAAAGCAGGGGTTGGGAACCTATGGTTCACAAGCCAGATGTGGCTTTTTTGATGGCTGCATCTGGCTCACAGACAAATCTTTAATAAAAAAATAATAACATTAAAAATATAAAACATTCTCATGTATTACAATCCATTCATTTCCTACCACTCATGTTCATGGTTGTGGGTGGCTGGAGCCAATCACAGCTGTCCTCCGGGACAACACCAAATTTTTATTGGATAATGTGTAATGTACACTGGTCGTTGTATGGCTCTCACGGAATTACATTTTAAAATATGTGGCATTCATGGCTCTCTCAGCCAAAAAGTTTCCCAACCACTGCTGTAAAGAATGAACCCACACTGGAACCCACGTGGAAATGTCCGCCTCACCCAAAGTCCGTGGTTTGCACCTGGTAATATTCCTGGTGGTGTATGTTCTGAGTGAGAACAAATGTATGCTGATATGTACCCACTGTGATTTTGTTGTGCAGAATAGATTCACTCTCAAAATCCTCTGTGTTCTGCCTGCTCATCACTTTCTTCTCCCCAAAGCCCAGGACCCACCAATCTTTTTTACTGTAGTCGTAGCTTTCCCTTTTTCAAATATTCTATCACTGGAATCATGTAACATGTAGCCGTTGAAGAGGGGTTTCTTTCATTTAGTGATATGCGCTTTTAGGCTCCTCCCTATCTTTTTATGGCTTGATAACTCATTTCCCTTTGGTGCTGAATGGTACTATCCCAATTGTCTGGATGGACCCTGGTTTGTTTGATGCTCCTGCCAAAGGACATCTGGAGTGCCTGCAGCTTTGGATGGTTATAAGCAATGCTGCTACAAACATCCATGTGCGGGTATTTGTGTGTGTGTGTGTGTGTGTGTGTGTGTGTGTGTGGACACAAAGTTTCATCTCTTTTGAGTGAATGCCCAGGAGTTCTGAATCCTACGCTAAGAGTGTGTTTAGTTTTGTTCGAAACTGCCCAACTGTCCACCGCAGTGGCCACACCATTGTGCCTCCCCACCAGCAATGAGGGGGCGTTACAGTGGCTCTCCATTCTCCCGGTGTCTGGTGCTACCAGCGTTCTGGGTTTTGGTTATGCCTGCAGCTGGGCAGTAGTCTCTCCCTGTTGTTCTGATCTGTTTTCCTAAGGGCTAATCACGTAGAGCATCTCTCCTTGTGCATGGTTGCCATCAGCACACCTCTGACGAGGTGCCCGTTCAGAACACGTGTTGCTCATTTCTTAAATGGGTTGTTCATTCTTTTCTTTTTTTAAGGTTGAGTTTTAAAGGTCGTTGGTATATATTTTTACATTTTATTTATTTATTTATTTATTTATTTATTTATTTATTTATTTATTTATTTTAGAGAAGAGAGACAGAGAGAGAGATGGGGGGGGGGGAAGAAGCAAGAAGAATCAATTGCTGCTATTGTCCCACATGCATGTATGTCAATTATCATAAATTTAGCCTACACCAGCATAGGAATGGCTGAGGGGAGATATGGTATGACAATATATTTGACTTGCTTTGATTCTAGATTTCTCAGCCTTGGCATTTAAATTTCTGATCATTCTCTGTGGGAGGAGCTGCAGGTGGCTACACTGTACACCACACATGCTTAGAGCATCCTTGACCTCTAGCCACGTGATGCTGCTAGCCCCACCCCCTACCCCATATGTGCCTTGACCAGGCAAGCCCAGGGTTTTGAACCGGTGACCTCAGCACTTCTAGGTCGATGCTTTATCCACTGTGCCACCACAGGTCAGGGCCTTGGTGTATTTTGATCATGTGTCTCTTGGAAATATTTTCTCTTGGTCGGTGGCCTGTCTTCTCCTTCTTTTGATGCTCCTCTACTTTTTATGTCTAAGACAAATTTAAAAAATGATTTCCATGCCCATCATCAGGTGGAAGACCAGTCTCCCAAAACAATGTGGACTCAGGTATTTGAGTTACTGTGATATCAGTGTCTTGAGTTTACTAAGAGGATCGTAGAGAAAAGCATGTCACATCATTATTGATCAATATAAGAGCCAGTCGTTATTAGTAGCACAGGAGGAATTAAGGTAGTGTTCAGTAACGTTTCCCCAAGGGTCTTACTCTGGTGTTGATAAGAATCTTGTGAGAAATTCTTGGATGAAAGTCTCTGGGAAAGGCTTGGATTAAATCAGTGACTCTTAACCAGGTTGATGTTGTCTAGGGAATGACTGCTCAATGTCTACTGCCCCAGACATTGTGACTGGGGGTGGGGTGGGGTAGGGGGTGGGGCTAGCAGCATCGCGTGGCTAGAGGTCAAGGATGCTCTAAGCATGTGTGGTATACAGTGTAGCCACCTGCAGCTCCTCCCACAGAGAATGATCAGAAATTTAAATGCCAAGGCTGAGAAATCTAGAATCAAAGCAAGTCAAATATATTGTCATACCATATCTCCCCTCAGCCATTCCTATGCTGGTGTAGGCTAAATTTATGATAATTGATATACATGCATGTGGGACAACAGCAGACGGAGGTCTAAGATGTAGTTTCTATGTATGCTCTTCTAGAAGAAACAGTAAGTTTTTTATCCCCCCCATCTCAAATATTTTCTTCCTAATTCTTGGGAATAGAGATGAGTATATATCTTGACTTCTCCTAATGTTAATGATTCACAAATAATCAGACCTCTGGTCCATGAGGAAAAGACCGCAGAAAGAGCAGTGTTTGCTCAGTAAAGGTAGAATATTTGAAAACAGCCTGGCTAAAAACAGGTTAATTCTGCAAATGGCCCAATTGGACAAGACATCATTATGGGTATTTCCTTCCTCTCATTCTAGAAACACCATGAGCCACCGGCACAGGGAGTGGAAGGTGGTGGTTTCATGACCTTTATGTGGAATTTTATTTCCAATGTCACCACTAAGTAATTTGTCTTTACATGAAGTAGGATGGTTATAAGCAATGCTGCTACAAACATCCATGTGCAGGTATTTGTGTGTGTGTGTGTGTGTGTGTGTGTGTGTATGTGTGTGTGTGTGTATGTTTGTGTACACAAAGTTTCATCTCTTTTGAGTGAACGCCCAGGAGTTCCGAATCCTACGCTAAGAGTGTGTTTAGTTTTGTTAGAAATTGCCTAACTGTCCGCCACAGTGGGCACCCCATTCTCCTGGGGTCCACCAGCGTTCTGGGTTTTGGTTATGCCTGCAGCTGGGCAGTAGTCTCTCCCTGTTGTTCTGATCTGTGTTTTCCTAAGGGCTGATCATGTAGAGCATCTCTACTTGTGCATGGTTGCCATCAGCACACCTCTGACGAGGTGCCTATTCAGAACACGTGTTGCTCATTTCTTAAATGCGTTGTTCATTCTTTTCTTTTTTTTAAGGTTGAGTTTTAAAGGTCATTGGTATATATTTTTAAATTTTATTTATTTATTTATTATTTATTTATTTATTTTAGAGAAGAGAGACAGAGAGAGAGATGGGGGGGGGGGAGAAGCAAGAAGAATCAACTCCCATATGGCCTTGACCAGGCAAGCCCAGGGTTTTGAACCGGTGACCATAGCATTCCAGGTCGACACTTGACCCAGTAAACAGACCAAATTTCCTTACAGACTGTAAATCCAATTGGCAAAGTCATTTTCCCACGACCAAAGAAGTTTGCAATAATCCCATTGCTGTTGCTGCTGCTGAAATCTCAGTTTCATCTTTGAAGATAATATTTGATTATAGGCCCCCCACCTCTGGTAATCGCAAATCTGATCTCTTTTTTCTACAGATTTAGTTTTCTTTTTTATTTCACATATAAGGAGATCACACTGTATTTGTCTTTCTCTGTGTGACTTATTTCATGTTCAAGGTCCATTCGTGTCAAAAATGGCAGGATTCCTTTTATTTTTATGGCTAAATAACCTTCCATTGTGTGTGTGTGTGTGTGTGTGTGTGTGTGTGTGTGTGTGTGTGTATCTCACATATTCTGTGTCCATTCATGGGCAATTAGGTTGCTTCCATGTCTTGCTATTATAAATAGCATGGTAATGAATACAAGAGTTATAGATGTCTCTCCAACATAGTGTTTTCATTCAAAAATATTTCCAGAAGTAAAATCACTGGGCTGAACGATAGCTCTATTTATTTTATTTTATTTTATTTTATTTTATTTTATTTTATTATTTTATTTTGAGGCCTCTTTATACTGTTTTCCACAGTGGCTGCATCAATTTGGAATTCCACCAACAGTGCACGAGGGTTCCCTTTTCCCGACATCCTCATCCGCACTGGTGATCTATTGTCTCTGGGATAACAGCCATTCTAACACACATAACCACCATAGAGATAAAAAGTTGGGACCAAAGAGGAATATTTTTTTCTTGTATTGCTTACCAATGTTGCTTTCTGACAAATAAAAGGTGAAAAGTTTCCTAAAACTGTCATAAAAATACTCATTACCAATCATTCACTAATAATTTTGGAAAAATAGCCCGTCAGTTTGAAATCTGGGTTAAACTTTAAATAGAGGCAATGTTGGTTAAGTTCTCACAGAACTGTGTGGGGATTTAGAATACAGAGATGCTTTGAAGAATTCTAAAAGAAATAATCACTTCTTAAGAAATAAAATAAATGTGCACAGGTGATCACTGTTTCTCCAACAATAATTTTTAAGTTATAAAAGTGCATTATTTGTAATTTTCCTCTTTACACACTGGTCCATCTTTTCTCATCATTGCATTCTGCTCACACTTGATGTTTGTATTGACACATTGCTACATTTTAGCATCAAAGGATACTACAATTAAAACAAAACTTTTAATATTTTGAATAGAAAAAAATACAAATTGATTTTACTTTTATTGGAAAGCACTTCCAGAACATTTCTTTTTTGGAAATTTAATAATTATTTGTTGCAAAGTAAATGACTTTGGCAAGACAATAATCATTTTGCAAGAAGAAAAATGTATTCTTTTTGAACGGTACACTTTTATTTTAGCTAATATTATTTCTGATACTCTCAAATGGAAATAAATGATCAATAAAAATAATCCCAGCCTCTAAAAATCTGGTTGCTAAAAAGCCTTACCACCACCTTAACTTGATCATAGTCTTACTAAAAGTAGTTCGGAATAACGCCAAACTCACTTCTTCAATTTATTATTTTTTTATTGTTTGCTGGAATCGTGGTTAGAAGGCTAAAATTACATTTGATATATTATTTAAGGATGGTGTGAACTCCTAAGGTTAGAAAAACAGCCCATGGAAAGGGAATTGCACCTTCTCTGACCCGCCCAAGCGAGAGCGCTGAGCGTGAACAGGCTTGGGGAAAGGCAGTCAGATTATTACTTTTCTTTTCTTTTTCCCCTTCAGCTTTTCCAGGGGCAAAGAAAGGAGCAAGAAAACACAGAGAGCCAAGCATGACAAGCCACTGTGACCCCCTGTGAAAGGGAGTCTCTGGCCACTGAGATGATGGAGTTAGATTAGGACAAAAGGAAGCAGAGGGCGGTGGGCGGGGGGTTGTGGACGGACGACTTCTTTCAGAGATGTGGTCGGTTCCCACCCCACCCCCGTTCACATCTGAGTAAATGTTCTTGAGACAATGGGGAGCTGATCAATATTTTTATGTTCCATATTTGTCTCAGGGTCAGGAAAAAAATAAAGGTTCTCTTATTTCTTGAGTATTAGAGATGTCAGCAGAATTATTTTGGTCACTCCAAAGTTTTACAGACATTTTACGCACATGGGGCTTATAATTGTATAGCCACACGGTTTTGATCATGGGGAATGGTAGGGTTTCTCCAGTCTGTTTGCTTTCCAGTTTTACTTAGTTTTCATACTTTGCTGCTGTTTTCTGGGAAAGCCGTGAGCCTATAATAAATCTGAGCTGCAGGATGTAATGTAAGCCCGAGAAGTCCCGTACACTTTGAGTGAACCCTTAGCGATAACTTTAGGAAATTGGGAATGGTGGCAGCGGTAATTAATAGCATTGTGATGTGAACAAAAGCACTTCGAGCGTCTCCCAGCCCTCACATAAGTACAGGAATCTATTTTGTCCACTGCACGAAGAAAGGTCTCTGAGGGGCGAGCGATCGGTAAAAAGATATAACGAGACAACTAAGCAAAGCACGTGGCTGGGACATTTTGAACATGTCAGCCTAAAACTTGTACCCTTCTCAGGATTTCAAGGATTCCTAAAAGAAAGGGAAGGTAGCCAAGTAGAGAAAGGGCAAATGCATAATTCATGAAGCAGCCCTTTCTGACATACCCTACTGCTCTGGGCTCCTAAGAATAGACCGGTTAAGAGCAACATGTAACAATTTCCTTCAGAGAAGTGGGAAAGATACAGCTTATTTGGAAGTGTTCTAAATTTTTTTGCAGCATAAGCACTAGAGGAACCTTCAGCCCGTTTTAGAGAAAAGCACGCAGTATTGTGCAGAATATATTTGAAATAATTCTTTTTTCCCCATGGCCTTATTAGCATCTCGCTGGAAGGCACTGCAGCTGCTTTGCCACATCTGTTCTATACAAATGACCAGGGTGGAAAGTGCCTTTAGTAATAGATTTAAAATACACTTTAGAGCGATGCATGTATTTTATACATACATACATATATATATATATATATATTTTTTTTTTTTTCTTTTTCCCAGACAGCAGATTTGATATGGGGTTGTCAGCTAGGGGGCAAAGACAATTACCGTCCACTTGAAACCCGGAGACTACAGTGACACTCTAAGGGACATAAGAAGCTATTTCTGGACCATATAACTTTTAAAACTTGACCCGCATAAGTAAATCCATTAGAACACTTCCCTAAAATTCTAGCCTTTCAATATATTTTAACATGTTAAATTTGTCAAGTACAATGATACAGAAGTATGAAATCTACATAGAACTGTCTTTTAGAAAAGGAAATATCATTTACCTTGTCTTAGGTCTGTTTTTCTTCATAGCGTTTAGAATACTCTTATGGCATGAACCTAAAAATACAGTGCAGTAGTGTTTGAAATTTTACCATCATCCTGAGGTTAAGTATTATAAAACATCTCATTCCAATGATACTCGTCTATACATAATTGTCGTAACGTAACGGAATTTTGGAAGGCTACTGATTTTTGAAAAAGACAACATAAATGTGCAACAAGAGTGGTTATACTGTACTTAACCTCTTAACAGTCAAAGTCTTCCATGGTATTTATCTTCTAAAATATTTTCATCTGTGCACATCCTATTAATTTTCACCTCCCAAGAAATTTCATCTTTACAAAAAACATTCAAACCCACAATCTATAGCCTGTGGACTTCTGGCTGTCCACCTGTCACTTCTGATTACTCTCACTAGTCCAGTTAATTCACTGACCTACTTTTTAAATGACTACTAACCTTTCTAGGCAAAAATCAAAGGTTTATGTTTGTCTTGACAGGTAGATGTTGTTCGTGCCTGGGATTATTCATAATTTAGTGACCGGATTTATAAAAGCCAACTTTTACTTCTGGAATATTTTTATACATTCATCATAAAATAATAAACTATTTTATATTTCTGTATTATTGAGAGACATAGCATTCATTCCCTAACCTCTATTTCAAAAATTATTTACACATATTCTGAAAAAAAAGAATACAAACAAGGATAAATGTATAAATCATAATATCTTCCAAGCATAAAAAAATGCTTAACTAAATTCAAGGTCTCATTGGCACTTTCTCAGGTATGATAAACTGAAACCGGTTCCTATCAACAGTTTTAAATTTTGAGAATTCATGGGGTATAGTTTATAATTCTTTTTTTATTATCTGATGACTTTACTAAGCTTTACCAATTGTACAAAGTACATTTAATCCATTTTCACACACACAGACACACACACACACACACACACACACACACACACACACACACACACACCTACTTGCATTTGTGTTATTTGAAATTGCAAAGATGGGATACTGTGGACCAGCACAGATTCCTATTTGTGTCACTAAAATGGAACCTGCCAATGGCAAATGACTTCTGTAACATTGCATCAAAATGTTGTTGATGATTTGGGAGCCCTAGCCAGTTAACCATTGAGGAAAAAAACAGAAAGGCAACCATTCCTCGTAGGATAACAATGACAACAAAGGTGTACACCATAAACAGCCTTACTAGTGTACATTGAATGCACGTCAGAATGCTAACAGGACATCAGACCCCCGGGGCATCCCTGAAATGCTCGTGGGTCCATCCAGACCTTCAGTCTCACACCTGTGTTCTTAGTGCTTGCCCTTTGGTAGACATTATGGGAAACAGAGTTGCCTCCACCCCCTATTCATTGGGCCCCCGCCATGGTGAGAGATGAAGTCTCTGTGTCCTTCCCGCACCCACACCCTGCTCAGCATCAGGAGGAGGGGGCTGTCCTGTAACTGGGTCAATAAGAGCACAGTTCAGAAAACAGCATGTCACGCCTCGCTTGTTCCCGTCCCCCCTGTAATCATGATGTTTGCATCGCAGGTTAAAAGTGGCTTTGGTGAAAGGCAGCGTTTGAATCAGGGATGAAGCCTTTGGGTGAGGGTGACAGGGTTCTTAACAAGAGAGGATGGAACAGGACCAGCCAACCCCAATGTGTCTATTAGAATAAAATTCAAAGAGAAGAGCTCGTCTAAGCAATGGCTCTGGGATAGGCATGTATATTTACGTGTGTGTGTGTGTGTGTGTGTGTGTGTGTGTGTGTGTGTGTGTACTCATTTGAGGGTAAATATAGGAGGGGTGATCACCAAGTGATTTACCGGTTGAAACTATGCTGGTGTTCATGAAAGAGAGAAATAAACTTTTGTTTTCACTGTAAAAAAAAATCAACTCTCCTAATATGTATCTTTTTGGGTCCTTCATTTATAAAAAATAATCCCTGAATGTCTTCTGTAAATAGCTGATAGATTCAGCCACATAAAATGCTTCTGTATTATTTTTTCAGAGAGAGACTATTAAAAGAACAATTGCTAGATAGTCCAAAACTGATCAACCATTATCCAGTGGGTCCTTAGGTCATCTTCAGTTAGATTTTGCTAGAGGAGTTAGACTCAGTTTACTTGGTTTGGATTGAAAGCAAATCCTGCACCTTAATGTGTACAAGGACAAAGAAAATCGGATATGAGCCAACACTGAAACTAACCACAACAACAGTCCTCAGTTTAGGGGCGGGAAGGGCTGGTGCATCTTACCTTGAAGGATCATGGTAAGGCGTTATGTTGAGGCCACAGGGGAGACTCCACCAGCCAGACAAACAAACAAACACAAAAATCAACTGTGGGCTCTCTTGTTCCCCAAAGTCAGTTCTGTCCATAGTGCTGGGGAATATTCCAGGGAGAACCTATTCCTGCTGTAGGAAATGATGGAAGCTTTATCCTTCACAATTGGTCCATGAGGCGGTGTTTCATGCTGTCCAGAAATATCAGTCATTGCCTTCACTACCTTGTTATTTTCCTCAAGTCTTTTCCCTGTGTGGCATGAACTACGACGTTATGAATAGAATTAGGAGTGTTTATCTGCTCAAGTCTGCCAACCAAGATGTGGCTAGGCAAACCAACTTGTACCTTAAATTAAGATTTCTGATTTCCAAATTTAATGCGCTGTTATTAACCTTCAGACTCTTAAAATGATTTTCTTCATATCTAACAAGATCTTTGTTGACTTATCATTCATGGATATTAACATTTTAAATCTTATAAAGCAGATTATTCTCTAGGTATTCACTTTAACCTGACTTAATACAAAATAAATCTAGCCAGAAAGATTGCCTCATTTCTGTAATAAAACCCTGCTAGAATATTGGATTTGTAACAATGCATATTTATTTCTTAAAGTAAAAAAATAATAATAATCTATCTTTAAATCATTTATTATCCAGAAATTAAAATATTGTATTTAAATTAAATATTCATTCTTAAATGTGTTAAATAGAACGACTTGTAAAAATATTGTGAAAAAAATTATGCACCTAAGACCAGGTTGGTACCTTTCATGGTTATAACAAATATTGTCATGGAACTACAGGAGGTTAAAAACAGGTTATGTAACAGAATGAAATAGCGAGAATGCCTGTGTCAGATCTGATTTCTCTTTAACTCTGCATTCTATGACATTGTAGAGACTTGTGGCAACTCCATAAAAATCTAAAAATCTATTCTGTTGACCTGTCTGTTTTTCCCCCTGGACCACACCACTTGGTGACTGTAGCTTTGTAGCATGGTCAGCCTTCTACCTTAGTTCCCCTCCAGCATTGTGGGGGTAGTCTGGCTTTTTTTTGGAGGGGGGCCTTTCCATATAAACTTCAGACTCCAGGACCATACCACGAGCTTGTTGGGCCACTTGGTTTTGTGATAATTTGGTATATGCCCTCATTGTACCTGGAATGATTTTGGTACGAGAAGCAAGACACCGTCAGGATATAGCCAAAGCATGGAATTTCAGAAGCAGGATGTGGATGAGAGACAGCTGGAAGGGCTTTGAGAAAAGCATCAAAGAAGTTTTAAAGGGCCCCAAAGAAACTCTCAGTTCAAGTCTGATAGCCTTGAGGGGCGCTGCGAGTGAGGGCTGAATAGAAATGAAAGAAGATGTTTGGAGAAGTTGAAGGAAAGAAAATCTTGGGTGTGTAGAGGGGAGGGTTTAGTGATCCCATTGCCTGGGGGCCACAAGGGAACTAAAAAATAAAACCAGTGGGTGGGCTGCTCTAGCTAGGGTGTCCAGGCAGAGTGCTAAGTTGCCACCTGACTCCTTCCTGCTGTTTATTGTGAAATTTGGGAGAAGAAAGGTCAGCTAACGGAAGAGCTTTTTAAAATAAAAGATCCAGGGCATGCTGGGTATCAAGCAGAATAGTCTCATTATTAGTCCCTTAGTTATTTTCAAATCATGAAAAGGCTTCCTAGCAAAGATCAAATCCATGGTGGAGTTCTAAGACCTTCTGTTAAGATCCCAGAAGTATTTGAGATGGTATCTCTGTATGATATGAACATACAAGATTGTATCGCTGTATGATATGAACATGCAAGACCTATTTTAAAATTTATTGATTGAATTTTAGAGAGACAGAGGGGTGAAGGGAGAGAGAGGGGAGGGGAAGGAAAGCATTCATTTGTTGTTCCACATAGTTGTGCATTTACTGGTTGCTTCCCGTGTGTGCCCTGACCAGGAATGGAACCCACAACCTTGTCATTTTGGGACAATGCTTTTAATCAACTGGGAAGGGCTGCAACATATGTCTTTTAAAAACCTCTGCCATGCACAGGACAGTGTCTCAGATGAGATAAGCACCAAAAGAAATTGTTCCTTTGCAAGCTGCATGAATTAGTGTCCATTTGTCAATCAAAGCATGGTGGTCCTTAGCATTCATATTTAACCTTCTAAGGAGAAGGGACAGAAATGGAGACAGACCTCCATCAGGCATCTGTCACAGTAAATGATCCTCCTGTTTCCATTTTCACCCATCATGTGCAAACTAATATGAAGTCACTGGGCAAGTGGCCAAATGCCCACTCAGTAGGCTCTAGCACTGGCTTCTGGGAATCAATTCAATATTTAAGAGAACACGCAACCCTACACGGTGGTGAGATGTATAAATACTTCCATATGTCATTATAACAATCAAGATTTTTATATGGAACACACAAAATCATTGCTTTAGGTATATTAATAGAAAACATCCAATGAGCATCTTATTTTTTTTGGGGGGGGGTCATTATGTTTATGTTGATTAAAGTGACCCAGGTAATACAAACAGTTAACAAAGACCAATGACATTCAGCTATGAGTGGCACTCACTAGTCATTTATTTTGGCTGTGCTAGTTTTCACTGATTACTTGGAATAAAGAGTTAAAGTTAATTTAGTTAGAATAGCATGTTAAACTGTGAAGAATTCACCACATATGTGTGTGGTTTCTTACGTAAGTCAGGCATGATATTGATATTTAGGCTGAAAGAAAAAAATATTTATGTAAACATTACTTGCAGGAAATGAAGGGAGAAGTACCTGCTTTGTTTGGTGTGAGCCTTATTTCTTGGGTTGATTTGCCACCTAGGAGACTAGATGCTTCTTTTCAAGATGGACACTGAATATTACAGCTCTGTGTTTCAAGTGCCTTGGAAAATGGGTGATGTGCACTCAGTAACTATGAATAATGAATGAATAAGTAAATTAATGTGTGAATGAATAAATACATGAGTGAATAACACCGACCATGGGAAAAAGAATCCGTGCAAAATATCAGTACTTAAAAGACAAACATAGTAAGTACTACAATCGATGACCAGAAATATATAAAGAATAGTTCAAATATTCGAGGAGATCCAGGAGAGAGTAATTAAGGAGAAATCTGAGGTGGAGAGAGTAGTTGGCCGCCACATGTGGTTAATCGCTAAGATATATCAATTTACCACCTGTATAATTCTGCAAATCATTTCCTCCTCCTCATGGCTACTTACTGTCTTGGGCAATCTCTCACCATATGACTTGCATAAGCCATTATGACAATCAATCCCCTACCTAACCTTCCTATCCTTCTACTGTGGCCCTGTCAGGTGACTCCCTCCCGCTTTGAAGACATTCCCGTTTGTGTCTCTTCACTGTTTGCGTATCCTGCATGCACCCCAAATGCTGCAAATGCAGAAGGCTTATAGTACATCAAACCGGAAACCCCCAGAGAATGTGAATTCTGAAGGTTTCCCTTGGCTGGTCAGGGTTCCCACATTCCATGGGACCCTAATGAAAGCAGTGAGGCTGAGCGGCGCGCAGTGTGGTCAGGCAAGAGTATTTAAAATGATGTGAACCAGATAATTAACATTTTTGGGTCACAAACTAATACAAGAAATATGTGTGGGGCTGGCCGGGAAGCTCAGTTGGTTAGAGTGTCACCCTAATATACCAAGGTTGGGGGTTCAATTCCCAGTAAGGGCACATATAAAAATCAACCAATGAATGCATAAATAACTAGAACAACACCTCTATGTTTCTCTCCCTCTCCCCTCTCTCCCTCCCTCTCTCTCCCACAATTCAATAAAATTAAATAAAAAAATTTTTTAAAAGAAATGTCCCATGATATAAAGCTTGCTGAAAGAAGTACTGAATTAAATCCACCTACTATTCCATTCTCATTCTGTATAATAAGAAGGTTGATGTTAAAGTTGAAACATGTCTAAAGATGAGGGTTCATTTCCTTGATTTTCCTAACTTTGCATAGAAGAGACAATGTGCTTGTGTTCAATTATTTCCCCAAACTCTGCTAATGAATATGACAAACCCTATGTGATAAAAATAATTGGAAAAGCTTTTGTTTACTGGTGAGTATCAAATTACACTGGATAATTTACCTGTTTCCAGCAGGGATTGCGTTCAGGGCTGTCCTGCGATTTAGGACATGCTGGTGTTTACAGGAGATGTATAATGCACTGTCTAGTTACCATTATGACTTTCCAACCCCCAACCATATTGCCGGCGATACATTGGTGAAATAAAGCATGTGGAGGGTTCCTGTGAACACTCGTACCATTCTGTGCATGAGAAAAGGTGAACAGGGCGTATGAAGAGCAGAGCTGGGAAACTCGTGATGAATAATGCCTAAAAGGATTTAATTTGGAAAGTGCACCCATCCCAGTCGACTAGTCCAAGGTGAGGTGGAGGAGGCAGGTGAGAAGGGCCCCCTATAGTAAGTTACCATTACTCCTGATTGGCTCTCATACCTAAAACCTTGCATGGCAGTGTTGAAGAGAATTGCATAAAAACAGGACATCTGCTGAAAAGAAGTAAGTCGGTAGTTAGCTCAGTCAGGGTTGTGCATCTTGAAATCAGTTACCTGGTGAGGAAGTCTCCTGCCCACGGACTACCAGGTGTGGCAGTGTTTTTGAGGCCCAGTGTCCACTGGGACCACTCACTGCTCTGCATTGCTCGAAGGCTTGTGGTATATCCTGCATCAAAATAAAGTAGATACGTTACCTCAGCTTAAAGCTTGAAAACTCTTTCCTCCTTTTGCCCAAGCTGTTATATAGCTCAAAATAATAATAATAATAATAATAATAATAATAATAATAATTAATAAGTTAAACTTTACTGGTGCGGCTTTCCACATGATTTGCCGAGAGGTGGAAGGGGGGTTCCTGTTTTTAGAATTATGCATACTTTTTCCAATGACCTCGACGAACCATCTTAAAGGGACTCACACACACCTTGGCAGGTAAGGCATCTTAACATTTTCACAACCAGGAAAGAGTTACTTGTGATAAAATTATTATTATATATTTTTCCTCTTTGAAATTTGCCTTTTTTTCTCTTGCGTCCTCATTGGAAGCTTAGTGAAGTTGAATCAAGTGGCCAGTCCACTTGGACCACGGAAGCGTGGTTTGTTGGCTAAAATAAAAAAACTCAAGATTTCTAGGCAGCGCAGTTTTACCAGTGGAAACAGATTGTCAGTTATGTATCACAGTCAACCATATGGAAGCAGGTTTCTCTCCTTGGCTGGAAGGGGAGGTGGGTTGAGCATAGGATGCTGGGTTGGCGTTGGCAGGAAAATGGGTGTTATTTCCCCCTTGTAACAAGGGCGGGTGTGGAAACAGGCATTTGATCATTCATAATCACAGGGTCTTAGGTATTGGTTCATTGATAGATATTGCCAGGTACTGGGGATAAAGGGAGAATCAAGACAGGCAGGATCTGGGTCACGATGGAGTGAAAGGGGTCAGATGAGATCAGATACGAGCCTGACTGTCCCTACAGCATCCCCGAGCAAGCAGATTGGTATTCAGACTGCTATTTCCTGTGTTTAATAATCCCTCTAATTATTTTTTTAAAATGTCTTTTATATGTTTATCTGACATCTTTAAAACTTCAACCTCTCGCTCTTAATTTGGATTCAGTAGCCCGTAGACTAAATCTCTCTCTTTTATACAGGTTATCATAGATCTACTGCCTTCTTTTACACAAGTCAAACACAACCTTCATCTTTGTCACTGCTCTGTGATGTGGGGTCGCAGCCCCTCCCCCTTTGGAGTGATTGTCTCAGTGTACCATGCAGTCGATCAATGTCATCATTCTACCATGGCGATCAGAACCTTCTACCAAACTCCAGATGCATCCCACTAGGTGGGTAACCACCAAAGCTATGGCATCCCTTCTTCTGTTAAAAGTCTGTTGGTTAGCCTCAGGTTGCATTGCGTTTTTCGTGAGTTGTGGAGAGCAGTGGTCCTCTCCACGTGGCTCAGCTAAGCCCGCTCTGCGGCCCGTTGCTCCCTGGCAGTCAGTCGCTGGCCCTCTTGGCGCATAGCAGCTCTTGCCCTCCTCCATCGCCTGTGTTTGGTTTGGCTGCTTGTCCTCTCCCGTCACGATGGCTTCGACTTCGGAGCTCCCTCTCATCTCACGAGTTGCCTTTCTCTCCCAGCTCAGTGTCAGTGTCGGGATTGATCCACTCTCTTTATATCTTCATCCAATCATTTAAAAAAAATGCCCAGAGTCTCTCTCTACCTGAGAGCATCCTTAATCTTCATCATTAAGAATGAAAAAGTGACAGAAAAGAGTGAAAAAATAAAAAGTCCAGGGAACATCTAATCATTGACTAATCGGCACATTTTCGTTGGGACTTAAGAAAAAGGATGTGGGTTCACAAGGACGTGTGGGCATCAGCAGGGTGGTGATTTTCTGGAGCCCCATGGAGACACGGACTCACTGAGTTTGCTCGGAGGCCTGGAATTTTTAAATAAACAATGTTCCCTTGCTGTTGTGATATGGATGGCAGGGAACATTGACGTATTGAAGGTGTCACCAAGCTTTAAGACAAACGAACGGGTTTTATATCCCAGCCCCACCATTTATAAACAAGACTTCGGACAAGTTAATTAGCCTCTCTGGGCTTTGGTCTCCTCATTTGAAATATTAGAATTTCAATACCTTACTGGCCAGTTTTAAATTAAGATTTAATCAAGTTAATAAATGTATAACACTGAGCACATAATAGGCATTCATTATAGATTTTTTTTCCCCTTTCTTCTCTTACCAGTCACAAAACCAAGATGCAGAACTGGGACCAGACTAATCGTCCAGCCACTTCTAGAAAACAGTGAGCTGTTGATCACAAACTGGAGAGTCATATCAGCGAGGCTAAGTGAGTAGAGAAGAGGCTAGAAATATGATTTCAGCTTAGACTGAAAGGTTTCTCATTATAACGATTAATCTCATAAGATTTTGCCTCTTGAAGATAATAAATTTAAGAACCACTCAAGTCTGTAATACCCATATTAGCCTAGGAGGATTCGCCAATTATCATGGCGTTAGAGTATTATATCTGATGACACTTGAGATACAGTAGTTGCAGTAGGTTCTACCATCTTGTTTTCTGTTGACTAAGTAAAAATAACAAACTACTGGGAAACTATGGGTTGCTACTACTCTTATTTCAAAACCGAGTCGAGAGTTTCTTTTATGTATAAAAAATGTTCATGTCCCAGAAACTCTCATCTTCCCAAAAGCAATTGACAGTATTTTAAAGCAAATTACCTGACCTTAATCCTGCACTCTTCCAAGAAATCTATATATAGAAGCAGAGAGTAAAAGCATATCAAACTGTAGCCTCCAAATTACTCAATTGCGTGGATTTGGATGTGCTTAGAATGTAATGAAGTCTCTCAAACCTCCCCCCACCCAATTTGGTTTTTATAACTAAAATTTCTAAAAAAAACAAACAAAGAGAAAAAACTGTTTTAAAATGGAAATGATATGATTAAAGAAGCAGAACTCAATACGATAAAGAAGCCGCTATTATAATTCTCATCTCAATGTTTGCAGAGATAAACACTGAATACATTAGTTCTAACCCAAGTTCACCTTCAATTTCCTCTGGATAAATGGCTAACATTCACAACCAATTAAATGAGATAAATAAATACCTACACTGCTATTTCACAGAGAAATTGCAAAAAAAAAAAATCTAGTAGTTAAAAAAAAAGGAATGCTGGTTATTGGTATGAAGATGTAAATTTTTTTTCAAATGGATCATCCATTCAATACTTGTTTGGACTCAATAGTTTCTTTTCTGACTACATAGCAATATATGTTCATTGCAAAATAAAAATCAGAAAATACAAAATCAAAGAGACAACATATAAAGAATGCTCATAACACTACCCACCTCCCAGAAATAAACTTTTAAACTTTACAAACTATCCTAGTGTATATCTACCTAGAACTCTCTTCCTTCTTCATTAAAAAAAAAAAAAACACTTTAAAATAAAACGTTGGTTAGAATTTTAGTTGGCTACTTTAGAAGGGTAGAAGAATATGCTCAAGGAAAGAAGTCTACTTCTTATTAAGCAAAACACTTTGATGGACTTCTATTGCCCTTATTTTTGGCTGTAATTCCCCATGTCCTCCAAATAATATTTGGTTATGTAATAGTTTCTTGCTAATTTAATGAAATTTTAAGTTCACCAAACGGAATTATAGAATTTTCCTGTTTTTTTCTTGTAGTTACAGTCAAATATACTTAGCATTTAATTTTAAAAAGTGAATAAGTTATTCTTTAATTAAACATCTAAACGTCTTCTGTACTATAGAGATAGGAATGAACATGTACAATTTTTCAGCGTTGAAAGTAACTGAATTTCCCAGTCAAACCCAAACAATGTGAATTTGTGTTCCTGGGGTTTCCAATTCAAATTCTTTTTATAAGCATTTAAAGAAAAAACAACAAAATCTTTTAATTGTATTTTCCACCTTCACACTGAAACTAAAGGACTAAAACTTGAACTTTTTTAGTTACTCAAATGACACAAGTCGACACTGGTAACCTGTGAATCTGAGGCATATTTGACCAGAAGTACATTTGAATTATGTTCTAAAGAGCCTGGGACTAAGTTTATGTGATTTCCTGGATATGTCATTTTCAGATCAATAATGAAAACAATTGATTACCTTATAAATAGCTAAATTGAGTTGGTCAAATAGACGTTTTTGTCATTAAGACAAAACCGTCAGATTAACTATTCAACCCTGTATTGATGCCTAAGTACTTAGCAGGGATATTGTTCAAAATTGCTACTTTAGCTACAAATTGATCAAATCTATGTAGCAAATAGGTACTGCCTAGAGCAATGTCTATTTGTCAACACAGGTCAATGAAGACATATCTAGCTATTGTAGCTACATGCTTTAAAAAAAGGCACAGGGCCTGACCTGTGGTGGCGCAGTGGATAAAGCGTCGACCTGGAAATGCTGAGGTCGCCGGTTCGAAACCCTGGGCTTGTCTGGTCAAGGCACATATGGGAGTTGATGCTTCCAGCTCCTCCCCCCTGTCTCTCTCTTCTCTCTCTCTCTCTCTCTCTCTCTCTCTCTAAAATGAATAAATAAATAAAAAGGCACAGGAAGAAATACAAGTACATCATAATAAATACTTTCTGAATCAGTGAAAGACTTCTTAGTTTAATGATTGCAGTTTATTGAGATTTTGCTGAACTCGTGCTCTCAAAATGTGTGATGGTCCATGTTCCCAGAATAATAAAAATTTGGCAAAGGTATTGTTTTAATCAATAATGATGTGACTAGCCATGGACTAAGTGCTAAAAACAGTAACAAATAATAAATTAATTCATGGATAACAAAGACTAAATGAACAAAAGTAGGTCATGGAACTCGAGAGTTATCTCTCATACTGTATCTATTTAAAGAGGAAAGCAAAAATCCAACCATTTTTGCCCCAACTCCGCTTTCATTTGGCATGTAAGACCATAGACCTGTGTCCGTTCACCGGCAATGTGAATCTTTGCCCTTTAATGCAGAGAGAAGTGCTTTATTTGCAGAATCAGCACAGTATCATAGTTACTACTAATTCCAATTTAGAAGCCAAAGTAGATGCTCATTGACTTATGATGAGCAGCAAGGCAGAATGGGTGGGTGCCCACCTAGCATCAGGTAAGCAATGTTGCTTACCTGATAGCAATATAGATTGGCTTCCAGAGTAATATGTTGATAGCCCGAAATATGGTTCAACAGATCTTGACAGGAAGTGGGTCCCTATGGATAGTGTTGAACCCAGTGGTTTTTGTTTGGTTTGAGAGAAAGAGAGAGAGGGAGAGAGAGAGGGGGGGAAAGGTAGAGGGATGAGAAACATGAACTCATAGTTGTAATGCTTTAGTTGTTCATTGATTGCTTTCTCTAATGTGCCTTGGCCAGAGGGCTCCAGCCAAGCCAATGACCCCTTGCTCAAGCCAGCTTTTTGGATTCAAGCCAGCAACCATGGGGTAATGTCTATGATCCCAAACTCAAGCTGGCAACCCCGTGCTCAAGCCGGTGACCTTGTGCTCAAGCTGGATGAGCCTGCACTCAAGCCAGAGACCTCGAGGTTTCGAACCATGGCCTCAGCCTCCCAGGTTGATCCTCCCTCTATCCACTGTGCCACCACCTGTCAGGCTTGAACCCAGTGTTTTATCTGTGCATTGTGACTCCTCATGGTCTTCCTAGGTATAAATTCAGCTAGCAGGACAAGCCACATAACGCTTTCTTTTCTTCTTTCTCCGTGGCCAGGGAGGTCAGATGTTGGAGTTAATTCCCCAGGAAAACAAATAAAAATTCCAACTCATTATTATCGCACACATTAATTATATTGCTTCTATTATTAAATTATAAATAAACAACTCAAAATTCTATATCTGTTTTGTATACTTTTGTTGTTGACAAAAGAATAAAATCTTGGGTTCTTAGATGCCCTTCCAGTGTCTCATTGCAAAACAATCAAAATTGAAGAGGTAAAGATACAGTGAAAAATAGTACCTAAATTATATGGTTCTTGGATACAACATACCTTGTCAACTCCTTCAGAAAGAGGCTGTGCTTGAATGTCTCCACTTAGAGTTTTCTCCAGTTTTTGCTATGATAAACAAGTATGCAATGAGTCTCTTGAGACCTATTCACATTATTTTGAGTACCTGTGTATTTCAAAAAGATAGACACCCCCCCCCCCCAGAAGTAGAATTGCCAGGTAGACATATATGCACATTTTCATTTCCAATATGTTCCATCAAAGTGCTCCTTGGGCAATTGTTCACAGTCATCAACAGCATGTGTGTCCATTTTCTAACATGTACCACACCGTCTGCCACCCACCTCTCAATGTCCACCAGCCTCATGAGGAAAGCAACATTTTACTTTACTTTTGGGTCTTTATTTATACCTGTGAGCCATAGATTTTATTTATACCTGTGGGTCTTTATTATACCTTCCTTTTTATTTATTTTTTAAAAATACATTATATTATAAATCACACAGCGTTTCCTCGATATGTCTGGTGAGTTTTGCTTTTTTTTTTTTTTTTTGAAAGTTGCAGTCAGTTGGCAACACAGGCTCTTACCGGATGATTCATAAGATGACCTAAATGTAATTTATTCATGCACATTTTTTCTCATTTCATACTTGCTTAATTCAATTGTGGTAGAATAAGAGGCGACATGACTTCTCTATTATTTTATAGATTAAATTATGTCTCCAAATCCAATAAATATGTGAGAAAGTAAATAGAGTAAAGCAAATCACAATAACTTAATTTTAGAGGTTCTTTGCTTTCATCCGGAGAGGGAGGCTCCTTTTCCCAGAAAGAATGGAGTGAAAAAAGAAATACGAGGCGCAGGATGGACCTCAAGGCTCATATGTCTTTATGAATCACCCTGTAGTGTCATATGTTTCTATTTACAAGATCTCAGATTTCCCAAGTTCATGCCACAACCATAATGAAATAGGTTTACAAGAAGCATGGGAAAGATACATTACATGATCTGGAGTTTTTTCTTAGCTACACTATTTAAGTTAAACTTGTTCTTAGGAATAAGCTTGATACTTTAAAACACCAGGTATCTCAAGCAAATGTTCAAATGTTATGAAACATGTTTTCAGCTCTTTCTTTCTGTAAGACTAATGTTGTGAACCTTTCTCTGAAACCAGCGATCTTGGTAGCAACATCGGTCAGCGCTGACGAAATCTGTTCTGAAGCAAATAATAATTAAGAAGCTGCTGAAAAGTAGTAGCAGAGGTTTTGTGCCTTGTTTTAATTCTCAGCTTTGGTTTATTCCATTGGTCATGGTATCAAACATCTTGTAAAACTATTGGTTCCATGAGTAAAACTAATGCCAGATTCTTACCACCACGCTAGTGACCACTGGATATGTAAAACACGAGTTCACGAACGAGATCTTGACATGTGTGTGTAAGGAACGGTGGAGGTTTTATTGGGTGAGGGTTCCTGGAAACAGACTGTTTTCTGGGATGCCGATCTGCATGTAGCAGGTTAACTGAAGAGTATGTGTTTGAGCACCAGCCAAGAAGTAAGGAGGGCAGGAGTGAGCAGAAGGAGACAACCCATTATGAAGAGGTTGTGAATTAAGCCTCGTTCATTCCACAGGGATCTCAGGGCTGAGATGCCCTTTCAGAGATGTCTGAGAATATGGCAGAGGGCTGGCAGCTGGTAGCACCCCTATCACATTGGTTTTGCAGAGTACTAGTTCAATAGGATCAATTTTGTTTGAGTAATTTGTTTAACGACAAAGAGATTTGGATATTGATGAGTTAAGCCACTTCTGTATTCCAGAACTCAGAGACTGTAGGATAGCCCCATGCGTTGATAACCTCTGGGATAGGAGTGAATCATAAAATAGTTCTAAAATAATCTTTATGTGCCTTGGATAGTTATTGACATCCATCAACCAATTGTAGTAAGCATGCCCTGATTTCTGTGTGGGAACACATTCTCCTTCTAACTCTTTATCCATGTGGCTTTGGTGATGATCACTCTGCCAAGAACCATGGATGGAATTCAACACCCAGGCACAAAACAAGTTGGTGCAATTTTCCCAACCACAGCGATTGATTTGGAGATGAACATGTGAACCACTGAGAAATCAGATGACACAAATATATTTTTATTGGGACTTACGCACGAGCCCGTGACTCATAGCTGTGACAGAGCCACCAGTGTGAGGAGTAGAGTTTCTTTTGCCTGGCATCCAAGAAGCTGCCAGAGATGAAGGCAGGGCAGTCGAGTCACAGTGATACACTTGAAGTCACAACTCCTAAACCTAGAACCCCCCCCCCCCCGGACATTTCAGCTTCCTGAGCTAATGAATTTCCTCTCTGTTTAAGTGGGTTTGGATTAATATTTCTGTCACTTAAAACTGAAAGAGTCATAATTAATAGACTAATGGACCATAAATCCTTTTTTTTTCTTTTTTCACAGTAATTTTGAAGATTGAGTGTTTGACAGAACCCTCAGGAGAAATCTAGAGAAAGTAATGACATGGTTAACACACAGGTTTACCTGCCTTCTGAATCCCACATTCACCACAAATTAGTTGGAAGCTCTGCATGCTTCAGATTATTTATAAAAAGAATGTGATCAAAATACAACTTGCCTAATAAGGGTTTTATGAAGATGTTATGGCTAAATTCTATGTAAAGCCTTCAGAAAACCCTCAGCCACGTAGTAAGTACTCATATCATTTAGGTAGAGGGTGAACAGATGGCAAAATTATAAATCATGGATTTCTAGAAATTTCTTTTAGTTTTAGAAAAAAAATTATTTAAGAACAGTTCCTGGCCTGGTAGTTCAGTTGGTAGCTCAGAGTGTCGTCCTGAGATGCCAAAGTTACAGGTCCAACCCCCAGTCGGGGCACATACAAGAAGCAAGCAATCGGCCCTGGCCGGTTGGCTCAGCGGTAGAGCGTCGGCCTGGCGTGCGGGGCACGCGGGTTCGATTCCCGGCCAGGGCACATAGGAGAAGCGCCCATTTGCTTCTCCACCCGCCCCCCTCCTTCCTCTCTGTCTCTCTCTTCCCCTCCCGCAGCCAAGGCTCCATTGGAGCAAAGATGGCCCGGGCGCTGGGGATGGCTCCTTGGCCGCTGCCCCAGGCGCTCGAGTGGCTCTGGTCGTGGCAGAGCGATGCCCGGGAGGGGGAGAGCATCGCCCCCTGGTGGGCAGAGCGTCGCCCCTGGTGGGCGTGCCGGGTGGATCCCAGTCGGGCGCATGCAGGAGTCTGTCTGACTGTCTCTCCCCGTTTCCAGCTTCAGAAAAATACCAAAAAAAAAAAAAAAAAAGAAGCAAGCAATCAACCAACCAGTGAATGCTTACATAAGTGAAACAACAAAATGGTATTTCTCTCTCTCTCTTACTCTTTTTCTTCCTCCTTCTCTCTCTCTAAAACAAATAAGTAAATTAATTAATTAAATTTAAATTTCATTTAAGAGAAAAAAAAACCTTGATGGTTTTCTAAGTCAACACTCCTCACATTACAGTTGGAGAGACTGAGAACCACGAAAGCAGGTCATTTTCTCATGGTCAAACCAGCTGGGAGGGTCAGCAAACGCCCACATTGTCACCGTCAAGGGGGCCGCCATAGAGCCTTCAAAGCGAGGCTTCAAAGCGAGGAGAGCTCACTAATGAGAATTCCTGAGGTTCCACTTTGCTTATCGTTTTGTTTTCAGGTGTTCTTTTGTTTGTTTGTTTTTTTTATCTGAATAAGAGCATCAGCCTTGGAAGAAGCACCCATCACCTTGTGAATGAAAAATGTTGAAAAATGGGATTTTCTGTTTTAATTTGGGTTTTTCTTTGTTCATTTATAGCGATTGGCATTTTAGTTTGGCGTTTAGTCGCTTTATCTAGAGAACGCTGCAAAAATCTTTTCTGACTTTTTCAATTAGTTTAAAATACGAAATATGCTTTGTGCCCACACCTCCAAATGAGGGTCTCAGATTACTAACCTGACAATCACAGTGGACAGTCTTCATCCATTAGAAAGTATTGATTCATGAGAAATCCTCCAATGGGCTACCAGGGAGGCGGGCAGGTGTCTGTTAGCCTAGTGGGAGAAAACAGAGAGTAAATCATTCCTTACACCCCACACAGAACGAGGGAAACGATCTTTCTCATTTCTCACTCTTCTTGCTTTCCCAACAGCGGTTTCGGTTAAAGATTTTCCATGGCCACAGAGTCAAAATACTTCTGGTCATTGAGGTCCCCTGCAAGGTGCCCACAGAGCAGAAACTCCTGGGGTGCTGTGGCCGGTCGTTTCCAGCGCAGTCGGCTCATTTTCAGATAGATTATCACGTTTGTTCTCTCAAAACCACTTGGGGGCGTGACATGAGTGATAAATCTAATTTTGAAAAGTAAGAGCAACTCAGAAAGCAGCAGCGTGGAGACCAAGAATAATTATGTATTAAATTTATTGATTATTATCTTTTTTAAAATTTGAGTAAGCTCTGGCTCCAGAGGGTTAATATATAACCGGGCATGTCATCTTTTGATAAAAGATATTAAGGTCTACAAAAAAATATATTAAAGTAAACAAACCAGAAAATTATGCTTCAATTTATTTGTGTTTAATTAATTTTTTTTAAACCTATGTAAAGCTGTTTGGAGTTAAAGGCGGGTTTTGTTTTGTAAGACTGGGGACAAAGACAAAAGACAGTTTCAGGCTCACAGGGACAGTTTTGAATGAGCAATCGACCAGGAGGACCCTCATTAATGGCATTTTAACATAGCAGAACCCACGTGGAAGTGTAGACATAAGTTTTATTCATGCCAAAACGAGAACTGGAAACACAGATCATGTCTCCATGGATGCCAGTTCCCAGTGACTAATGAATGATTTTCCTGATGTAGGCTTTACCTAAAAAACCAGATTTGAGTCAATGGTTAAAAAGAAATCACCAGGAGGTTAAAACTGTAGCAACTTGAGCAATCCTATGGAAGGCTGCAGAACAGTAGTCCCTCTCAACAGTAGTTGATGCTTTCTGATTCCCTTTACCTTCAAACTTCTGGAAGAGCTCAGATTTAACTTTTGTATGTCACTGATGTTGATCAAAATGGCTGTTTTGTTCTAACCTATTGTTGAATAGATCCAGCACCATCTCCACCCCCACCAAAGCACATGCACCCCACTAGTATGCTCTTAGCTTTTATTAGCTTCTCTAAGAGGCAGAGCTAGCAATTTAGGAAAGGAAATAGCATCCTTTCATTGCAGTAGCTTATGTTTGGATCCCTTTTGCCTAATTTTAGCAGCATCACCATTAGAAACATGGGTCTACAGAATCTAGGTACTAATTTGCCTATTGAGCCTTGCCCCCCCCCCTTTAATCTCTTCCACTTAACCCATGATTTAATACCTTCTCATGTCATGAGTTAGCACTGTGATGCCTCGGACCCTCCCCTGTAGTAAAAATAGTTGTTTTATTTACACAAAGCAAAAAACGCTTTTGTTTTTGTGGGGAGCGGAGGGGATATAGGAATAATCCATGTAAAACTCCATAGCGACTACTTATACAGAAACTTGACATATTTTTAAAAGACTGAGAAGAGTACAGTGCTACTTTTTCAGGGAGCGGGGAATGTGTGTATACTCTTATCTAGAGCAGAAAGAATGGTCCTCATGGGTGGCAGCTTGGATCGGTCACAAACAGTGAAGATGTGGCTCGATTGGGACTATCAGGCAGTTATATTTATTGGGAACGAATACAAATAGGATCTTACAACAGAAGCTCTAAATTCCTGCCTACCTTATTTATTTATTTATTTATTTCTAAGAATGAAGAAATGTGACTGAGCCTCCCCTTCCCTGAACTCCACATTCAGCAAGGCAGCTTGTAATGGCCTCACGGTGACTGTGTCCCGGGCAGAACTCGCATTTCATTGGGGCACCCAGGACATCTCTTTCTTTTTCTTTATCCCATCACATTTACACTTTTCTTCCCATGTCTCAGGAAACGGAAAGGCCATGGGACACATTGTTACATGAATGGCTCTTTTTGCTTCTTTTTCTATTAGGTTATCCTTATTGTTTTTTTCAGTGTTCTGTACAATTACATAATCTAGGTAAGATTTTTTTTTTTTTAGTGGGGGTAAATGTTTTGTTAAGTATCTTCCTTTTTTGTTCCATTAACTTGTCATTCGAGGAACCGACGTTATCGATTTGTTTATTTATCTATTTTTTATTTTTATTTTTTAATTTAAAGCTATTTGTGTCTTGTTTAGGAAAACTTGAACTACTCAAGTTATGTAGGTGGTCACTTATGTTCTCAGCTAAAGCTGTTATAGGTTTACCTTTCTCACTTCGATTAAGGTCAATTCTGATTGATTTTTGTGACATGGGTGGATACAGGTTAAGATACCTTTTTTGTTCCTTCAAATGAATAATCAGTTAATGTAGCGTCATTTATTGACCCGGCTACGTATTTCATCTCACGGTAGTGTAGCTTTTGTGATAAGTTATATATATATGGGCATATATGAAAAACTGAAATTTAAAAACTATTTTAGCAATTACATCAAACATATAAAAATTAAAGAAACTTGTATAATAAATTCATTTCAGCCACTACCTAGCTTCAAAAATGATCAATGGCCTGACCTGTGGTGGCACAGTGGATAAAGCGTCGACCTGGAAATGCTGAGGTCGCCGGTTCGAAACCCTGGGCTTGCCTGGTCAAGGCACATATAGGAGTTGATGCTTCCAGCTCCTCCCTCATCTCTCTCTCCTCTCTCTGTCTGCCCCTTTCTCTCTCCTCTCTAAAATGAATAAATAAAATAAAAATTTTAAAAAAATGTTCAATGACCAATCATTCTTTTTAAATTGTTTTTATTTATTTATTTATTTACTTACTTATTTATTTTTAGAGAGGGGAGAAAGAGAAAGACAGAGAAGTGGAGAGGTGCAGGAAGCATCAACTCCCATAGTGCCTTGACCAGGCAAACCCAGGGTTTCGAACCAGCGATCTCAGCATTCCAGGTCTATGCTTTATCCACTGCACCACCACAGGTCAGGCCGACCAATCACTCTTCATCCCCACCAATACCCACATCCTCCCACAAATTCCAGATCGAATGTCAGTTAATCAATCAGTATTTCAGTATATCTTTCTAAAAGATTCAGTCTTCTTTTTTTAGCATACTACCATATTACTATATTATTATCACACCTCAAAACTGAAAATTCCTTAATATTGTCAAATGCCCTTTTAATGTTTAGTTTCTCTATCATCCTGTAATATTTTAAGGAGGGTTTTTATTCAAGGTAGAATTTAAACAGAACATATACATCGCAATTGGTTGATATGTCCTTTCAGCCTCTGAGCCAATGGGTTCCTTTTCTCTCTTTTGTGTGTATTTTCCATATAATGTCTTTGCTGAAGAAACTGGTTCATTTATTCTGCAGGGTGCGCCACATTTTGGATCTTGTTGTTTCAAGCAATGACTGTTTCCTGTTGGAACATTTTTAAATGCATTGATTTCTAGAGAGTGCAACAAAGCAACAGTTAGCTCCGTGCCCTCCAAGTGAAGAGCAGCATTTGAAATTTGTGCTCATACTGTCTCATGCTTATGTGGATGAGGCACCTATTTTGGTTAACGATCTGTCTAAATAAATATCCTTCGTGGATTTTTATACAGTAGTCCCCCTTACGTGCAGGTTCACTTCCCATAGTTTCTGTTAGCCATGATCTACCACGATCCCAAAGCATCAACTAGAAAATTCCAGAGATCAACAACTCATAAATTTTAAATCATACGCCATTTTGATTAGATTGATAAAATCTCTCGTTCTGCTGCTCCATCCTGCCCAGGATTTCTCGTCCACCATTACTCACTTGGTGACCCTCTTGGTCATCAGATTGGTTATGAGAGAAAGAGAGAGAGAGAGAGAGAGACCACATTTCTTTAACTTTTATTACAGTTTATTATAATTGTTCTATTTTATTATTATTTATTATTGCTAACCTCTCACTGGGCCTAATTTGGAAATTAAACTTCATCCTAGGTCTGCATTATTGGGGAAAAAACACATTGTATACATAGGATCTGGTATTCACTACAGTGTTAGGCATCTTGGAACATGTCCGCCATGAGTAAGAGGGGACGATTGTATGCAAAGATTGTTCAGCCACAACACTACTGACATTTTAGGCTGACGGGGTCTTTGTTGTGGGAGTTGTTCTGTGTGTTGTAGAATGATTAGCTGTGTCCTGGCCTCTCTGCACCAGATGCCAGGAGCAGCCTCAACCCCTTTCCCCTGCCCCCCGCCCAGGTGAACATGGAAAACACCTGTCAGCATTTACCCACCCCTGTAATTGCTTCTATTGTCTTTTTATTCCCACTCTTCCTTGCACTTTATCACCTTGAATTGGTGACAACTTCCTTGAGAACAAGTCCCGTGTCTTCACTGATGAATTGAGGTCACTGACAATTGCTCTGCGGATCTTTGGTAGGGTGGTCACAAGGACCGAACGAAATAATCCTAAGAAAAAAAAAAAGAAAAGAAAAACCCCTTTGATCCCTCCATAGAGTCCTAGTAAGAATGTCAGACACTTCAGATCTTGCCTTTATGGGCATCACCCCCACCCTGTCCAGCCACGTCTCACTCAGGGCATTGCCATCGGCGCCCTCATTTCCACACAAGTATTTTGGGGGAAATACTTGTGTAGCAGTCCATGTTTTCCCATGGATTCTTTCTTCCCTCCTCAAGCAAAAGTAACCAACTTTTCCTCTTGACTTCATTCCCACCATCTCGAGTTACAGCCCTTCTCAGCATCCTCTCTTTGCTTCACATCCGTCTGTCTTTCCCACAGACAACCCCCTCCTCCTCTTCCACTCCCTTACCCACCTCCCCCTCTCACTACACTTCCCCTCATCTCCCTATATAATTTATGTCTCCTCCTTCTTTTCAGTCCCAGTGAAATTCTATCCGATAACCTCTGTGTCTCCTGTGGCATCTTCCCCTCCATGTCTCCTCTGCTCCTGCGGTCATCCCTTTTCCACATGGTTTTCTGAGAAAATTCACTGAGTGTCTCAGCACAACAAATCATTTTTTTTTTTTTACAGATAAATAAGGCATGGGTCCTGCCCCAGAGAAGCCCAGAGCAGAGATGGGGGACAGAGGCATTTTTGTGCCAAGAGTTCAAGTTGTAATGATGCCTCTACGATGAGTGTGAGACGCACAGAGAAAGCAAAAAGTCTTTGCTTGTAGGTTGGTCAATGCTGTCAAGGACGTGCTGTTTCCATTGGGATCTCAGAGGGATGTGTTCTTACCTGGGACAGAGGTAGGAAACAGATTCCAGGCCCGGAAAGGGTCACCCTTCTTTCTCGGATGGAGGGTATTCATTAAGAGGCATGCACATCCTAAGGAATTGAGTGCCTGAAGTTCTGTCCTTGTATGCAGGCAGCTTGGAGGGTGTTTTTAAGAAGCCGTAACTCTCACGGACTCTTCCAATTGGATTGAAATCTCTAAGAACGTTTGGACAATATTGGTCATCTCACATTAGACTAACCCACCCACTTGGGGATGTGCCCACAGGTCCGAGGGCCATGCTCATGGTCACACATCACCCTTTCTGTTGGCTGTAGTAAGAGCAAAGCCTGGGCCACTTTCTTTGCCCCCAAAGAATCACCTCGCTATCTTGGGCAATTGAACTTGATTTTAAGAATAGATACGATGTGGGGTTCTCTTTCCTTCATTTTTTTTTTCTTTTTTTTTTTGCTACTCTTTGCTCTGGCTCGTTGGCTTGGCAGTATAGCATCAGGCCGGCATGTGGAAGTCCCGGGTTCGATTCCCGGCCAGGGCACACAGGAGAAGCACCCATCTGCTTCTCCATCCCTCCCCCTCTCCTTCCTCTCTGTCTCTCTCTTCCCCTCCCACAACCAAGGCTCCATTGGAGCAAAGTTGGTCCAGGCGCTGTGGATGGCTCCATGGCCTCTGCCTATGCAACAAAGCAATGTCCCAGATGGGCAGAGCATCGCCCCTTAGTGGGCATGCCAGGTGGATCCTCATCAGGCGCATGCAGTAGTCTGTCTGTCTGCCTCCCCACCTCACCCCCACTTGTCACTTTAGAAAAATACAGAAAATAAAAATAAATAAATAATAAAAAATAATTTTTTGCTACTCTTTTCCTTTGTCTCCTCACTCCCATGCCTCTTCTCCTCCATCTCCCCCTCCTTTCCTTTTCCCTTTTCATCGGGGACGCTGCCAGGATACAACTGAGCCCCTCCTGGCCGGCTTCTCTGTGCCGCCCACGTGGCTCAGAGGGAAGCACTGGGGAAACACCCTCGAGCCTGTCTGCAGGGTCTGAAAACACGCTGATGTCTTCTATTTATTCTTCAGCAATTTTGCCACAAACAGTAGATGGCTTTTTATCTGTATGTTTATGAGCCGCGAGGTCACCTCAAAAGGAGATGTGGTTTGTTTTCGTCCACTTGCCCCTTCTCTGTGCAGGTTAGTTGGTCCATAGCAGGCAAGTGCCTGGACTTCCTCTGGGCATCCACTCCAGGGGGCCTGAGCCACTGGCCAGTCCCAGGAGTCTCTGTGGTGCTCAGATCTTCACACAAACAGACTTAAATGTTAGTGATCTGAGACGTGTGCATCATATCCGAGAGCAGTCGTAGAAGGAGCAGGGCCACCGTCGCGGGGCTGCTGTGTAGGGAGCCGATGGAGACAGATTTGTTTTTCCTTCGTCAGTGGAGATAAGGGGATCTGCACAGGGACAGGTCACCAGGAAGACCCTCCCCACATTGTGCGTAGTTTTCTTGCCTTTCTCTCTTTTTATCATCCCTGATTGTCCCCGCCTCTCCCCTTCATCTCGGTATTAATATTCTCCAAGTGTCTCTCTCTGACTTCGTGATGAGATCTTTGGCTGATCGGGGGGTCATGGACCCCATCCCAGATGTGTTACTCAACACCATATAACTTGACAAAAAAAGGAAAAAAAGAAAACAACAAAAAACCCAATGCTGAGAAAGCTAATCACAGATCTCTAATTCCCTGCAGGCACCACACAATAGAACTCAAATGTTTGATAATATGCTCAGAGATCATTTATATATGCTTCTCCAGCTACTGAGAGACAAAAGTTATCGAAGGAGGGAATCCCCAGCCTGCTGAAGATTTCTCTGCGGCAGAGAATTTTTTCTTGAGTAAGAATACGGCACTGTGCCCTCCACGCCACGCCCCAACCGAGCTGACATTTCAAATTCATTTCGTGTGTGGCTTGACCCTCCTTGTTAAAGACATGACAGGTGTCGACGCATTACACGGATTGCTTGCAAAGTTCCAGATCAACAGAGGCCAATCAGGGCAGAGGGAACAGGCTTTTGGGAAGGGATTGAGAGAGTGACCTTGGCCACCTGGCCCTTCCCCGCCTGTCCCCAGCAGGCCTGGTCACATGGTTTGGCTCCATGACCACATGATCCAAATGCATGACCTGGCCGCCGCATTCTGTGCCACCTGTGGTCGCAGGGACAGATGGCCAGGCATCCAGTGGTGTCAGCTGCCTCCGATTCCCCGGAAAAGCCCGGGTTTCCTGCTGACCCCCATGCCCTCCTCCTGCTGGGCAGAGGCCACAGGACGCTGGAAGTCTCTTGCCCTGGTTATCACAGGATCCCAAGGGTGATTGGGAGGGAGACTCTTCACCCTTCAGTGCATAGAATTAGCACCTGCAAGAAAGTTTAAAAATTTGTCAGAGCCAAAAAATGTCTTCAGTTGCTTTTCAACTACAGTTCTTTTTATTTTTCTGCGTCTGAAACACAAGAGAAGGAAGCGGCTGGAAATAAAATACTGCATTAATTTGCAACAAAAATGTGTCACGCTTCAGTAAATGAATGACGGTATTCTACGTGTAGAGATGTAATTTCTTCAATGAATGAAGTGTTAGGTAACGTATATGCTACAAATCTTCAAAATATTTGCACTCATTTTTTTTAACATTGTTTCTAAGGAAAAAAATAACTTAATATGGATTCACTTAGCCCAAACCAGGAGCTGACGTATTCAGAGCTATAACGCTTCAAGCAGCGTCTGGGGTTGGAAGACAGTCCGGGACGCAATGCATCACAAAACCACAGCCAAAATTATCTTGAAAATTACAAATCTGGTGGGTTATTTTTAGCGTCCAGCAGAGAGGAAAACCCAGGGTTTGGACGGTAACAGCAGCGATCGGCTTTCATGAGTCTGGAGTGTGGTCATCAGCCCAGCTGGGCAAGACAGTGGCCTCTGTGTGTCACGGAATAGAGCCTGCCTGGCCACCCCTGTGTGTGTGTGTGTGTAGACAAAAGACTGAGTCTCAGTACTGTTGTCTAGAGACACCAGTACGCATCTGAGAAGCCACTGCATCACAGACTTATCCTGTTGAGACATCACAGAAGCTGCATGAGAATGAAAGGAGCTAACACTCCCGCCCAGCTAACACTGTCCCCAAGGGTAATTCAGTTCCAGTGGCATCCCTCACCTCTGACCAGGATAAGTAGGTTTCAGGCTTGGCAAGTATCATATTACTAGAGTCAATCGATGAAACCAATTGTTCTTGGACAAATGGGATAAGGAGATTTTTCTTTAAAGAAAAAAAAACTCAAGCTTTTGTCCTTCCCCAAAAGAGAGTTTTGGAGACTAAAAGATGACACCCAGGAACATGGCACCGCTCCTGGTCTGCTTCTTTCTAGTGAACATAGATCTGGGGCAACTGCATCATTCCAATGTGGCTGATGAGACCTTCTGATCTATTATGGAATTTAGCGTAGTCACCTGTTCTCCCCATTTAACTACAGTCAGTGACTTAGGAGTTGGAGACATATTGCTTTGATGGGAGGAAGTCCTCTTGAAGAGATAACTTGGCAAAGATCGATCATGCAGGACTTGTCGACCAGGTCTGTGTGGTGGAGACTGAAATGCTTTTGACCACGATACCATGTATAGATGCTGGATGCCCACTCACCACCTCCTTGCCCTGGTGAAGTGGGCGGTCAGAAGATCCGGCTCTAGCAGAGACCCCCTGAGACAGATGGAGATGGGGCTGTGGCCACTGATCAGCTTAGGCTAGCATCGAGCCTATTTTAAACACACTGGTCTCCTGGAATTCCTAGCTGATGGAAGTAAAACGAATACGGCTACAGACCTAGGAAGAAATATGAGAAGTATAAAGCAGGCCCTCTGAGTGCAACCTGGTTCATCTAATTCTGGCTTGCACCAGTGAGAAATGTAAATTGCACACACACACACACACACACACACACACACACACAAACAACACCAACATATTATAAGGGAGAATATCCCAATTAAGAAAATAAAAATCAAAGAAAGTGAGCAAAGACGATACTAAGGAAATGTCATCTGTCTTGCAAGATACACACCCACGTTCTGCTCTGTGCTTTTTAGCATGTCATCTCATGCCAGTCCTAATCTTCTCATCCAACCTTGTGATTTAGATATTACCAAGTTAAATTTTTTTTTAGCAAATGGGGCAAAAAAAAAAAAAGATCTTAGATATTTTAAGTAACTTCCCCTAAGTCACAGACCTATTGATAGGTCGATGTGATCTTATTGTAAAGAAAGAACTCTGAGGCGAAGACATGCAAAGGGGACCGTGGATTATATTTTAGAAGGAGTAATATTAGAATTATTAGGGAAATTGCCAAAGACACCCTCCACCCCCCAGCACACAGAAGAGTGAGTCCAGAGCAGTGATAAGAATTTACAAAGAGCATTTGGCAACTGAAAAAACAGCAGAATGTTGAAGGGGAAAAAATATTTAGAAAAGCCACGGTGATACGTCCTAGACCACAAAAACCAGGACTTTGAAGACACCTAGCTGCTCGGGACATCCTTGGGGAAGGCTCGCCCTTCCCCACGGTGACATAGACACTACAGGTGTGTCCTTTCAATGTGAGATGAGCTCTCAGGGTGGTCCTTCTCCCCCAATAATGCTCTCCAGTACTTTCGCCGGAGAATTCACCCAACTCTTACACGTGCAGTACTGTTACTGTCGGTTAATACCGTTTATTTTTTCCATCCATGGAAATTGGAATGTTCAGTCTTGAGTCGTATTGAGTAGAATGCGGTGAAAACCCGGGAGCCTAAATGACTTGTAAACATTTTAAAAATAGTTTGGGAATGGATGCGAAATTGCTAGGTATGCCTCGCTGGCTGGTTCGGGTTGGCCCTCCTACTAATTTGGTGCCTCCCGTTGGCCTGGGCTCCTGTTATAGAACTACAGCCAGTGGAGAGGGGTTACAACACGTCCATGCCGCGTCTCCAGGATGGTCGTCGGCCAGGGTTTGCGATTCTCAGCAGATTCTCCAAGGAGCTGTTTCGGTCATGTGGCTGTTCCTTAGCTTTAATGAAGTTATTTTTTCTGACTGGCATATAAACCATGGATAGGTTTTCTGACATTTTATTTTCTCTTATTGTTCTCTACAAAGAACCAGCTCAAGTCCTCAGTCAATTTTAGTTTTTTCAAGGGTTTTACTAAAGTTGGTGAAATGACAAGGGAGGTAAGGATTTGGTTTCCCTTTGTTTTTAAATGGTGACACATTAAAACTTCCTTTATTTTTATATGAGTGGGATTGTTGGGGAAAGATAGGTAAACAGGTTGTTTCTAAGTCACCCCCAGGACTCCCTCAGGTAGATATTTAATATGCATCTCTTACATCGAAAAGCAGTGTCAAAAGCACAGAGTAGAAAAAACAAACAAACAACAATTCGATATTAAAAAAAGTGTTAGGAAATTACGGGATTGGAATGATCAGTAAATGTAGGTCAGAAAAGGCCCATTGAGCAAAAGGGAATCCCCCCACTTTTTACATTGGAATGATAATTTGGATGGAGCCCCCATCTTAGAGGTTAAGATATTCTGTTTTCCAGGGACCTGGGGCGGCAAGGAAAATGTAAAGAAATCACCTCACTGAAGTGTGAGCAGGACCACAGGTGTGTGGAGGCATCTTGACTTTGTATGAAATATCGAGTGCTTTGTTTCAATAACAGCTTCTCAGGGTGTCACATTTGAGAGGAACTGTACATTCAAATAGTTATGGGAATGATGGGGTAGAAAAGGAAGCTTCGAATGGTTTGAATGATCTTGTTCACGCCACACTTTTAGTATATTCCCTTGAGTAAGGGACAGGGGACATATACACTTGTTATGACATCAAACGAAGTGAGTCCTGTCACACTGGGACTTAGGTGTTTTCTGAGTCCTGCTTTGTCATGCACTGTGGACACTTGTGAAAAATCCAACTGTACTTCAACAGATTGTTCCTTTAAAGGAAGAGCTATATCCCATAGCTTGAAGAAAAAGACTGCATTTATCTACAATAGAGCCTCTATGGAAGGATTTTGAAACATAATTTTGAACTATCATTTATCTAGAGAAGGATGGCTAAAAGGAACAGTCCTAGAAAAACTGTCACAGAGGAAAGCTCGGAAGAGTTGGGGTTGTTCAACATTTATTTTATCGATAAATATTTAGGACGCTATAATAATAACGACTATGAATTATTCCCGAAGTTCTTATGGGAAAACCAAGATGAACGTGTCCAGCAGATGTACAAACAGAATAGGTGGTCTTTCCAACAGGGTGAGACATTTATGAATTGGGAGGAAGGCTGGTGATTGGAGTCTTTCCTAACTTTTCAAGAAACTGTTGGTGAAGCTTGTAACATTATAGTCACAGTTAGAACAAATCACCAGGTTTGCAGGCTTAGCAATACAACATGGATGATGGCGTTTATATGGCCACTGTAAGTCACCTGCACCTGAGGATGTCTATTTGAAACGATGTAGCAATAAGCCAAAGGAGCAGAAATATAAAAGGCATGTTGCACTTTTCTAGTAGTTAATATTTCTAATCATAAATACCTCTCATCCTTCACACAGGTTTGCAATCTGTGATTAGACATTAAACTAAGCAAGCCTTAATTACTCATCGCATTTCCCATTCGATGTTATGAGAAAGCTTCACAACATTTTTGAGTCAACGTGACATGGGATGAATTAAATTTTGAGTTATTTAGAGACAGAGATAATTCTCATCAGATATCGCTGGTGTGAAGGTAAGAAAGTATAACAACACAGGCTCATATTCAGTTACACCACCTCACAGACTATTAAAGTGCACAGGTGACCACTTCTGGTGATGATCCCCAAAGGAAGTATGTACACTACAGATAAACCAAGCCAAGATGAGAACACCAAATGCACATTTGATAAACAGCCTAGCATTCACTTTTATCTGCTAGAGCAAAGCTGCTGTTAGAAAAACGATTGCTTTCTGCTTTTCATAAATGTCCAAAGGCAGATGGAAAAAAAAAATAGCACAGAACTTTTAATGCCTTTTTTTGTTTGTTTTTTGGCCTTTTACAAAAATAGATCAGAATGGCAAGATGTAGTCTACATAGCCAACCAAAGATTGTTAAGTACCGTTAAAGAATGTAATTTTTCTTGTGTGTGTGTTTTTTTCCAGTGTCAAAGCAATAAACCCATACTTAAAAATCATCATGATATTTAGGTGTAAGCTCTAGATAGAAATAGTCAGGAGTTTTGAAAATTCAACACACCACACGAATATGGTATAATGTAGCAGAGCTGGGTGGGACAACTTGGTGTCTCTGAGTCAAACGGGATGAGGCATTGGAGAGGCGCGGTCTTACATAGGAGACAGGTCACATCAACTGACGACAGCTTTCCTGTTTGCAAAAAACAATGCCATACATCAGCAGCAGACCAGCATTAGAATTTCCTGTTTTTCTTTCCAACTGCCAATTGTTCAAAACACATCTGCGATAGAGCTTGCTATCCCCCCACTCACACTTTGTCCACTGAACTTGAGATATTAATATTCCCCGGTCACGCATAAAGCGGAAAAATCTCTTTATATCTCGTTTCAAAATTTGATTCAGGGTTGGCTACATGTCTTTCGTTGTTGGGTAGAGGGACACGTCTCCGGTCCCAGGCGGGGACGTGGTCACGAGGGTATGCAACCAACACTCTGCACTGTACGGTGTGGCCAGAATTTTGGGATATTACGCTTTTGCATTGTTATATCCCATCCTGTCTACAGAATGCCCAACCATGTCTTATTCTAAGTAGGAAGAGAGGAAGGCGTTTCCTCTTGAGACAAAACTCGAGAGGAGTGGCCCAATGGTCACTGACGCCTGCGTCCTGAGCACGTTAAAAGCCGGCGAGGCTAAGCTGGAATGTTCAGCAGGTTAAGTGAATGAAATGCAGTTTCACCCTTCAATGTTTTTCACTTGTCAGGGGTACATCAGGATGTAAACCATTAGCATCTGTGTTGTTTGTGTGCTGTCTTTCGGGAAACAGTCCTGTAGTTGATGTGTCTCTCGCAAGAATTCTCCCCCAATCTGTGGCATGTCTTCTCCTTCTCTTGCCAATATCTCTTGCAAAGCAGAAGTTTATTTTTTATATTTTAATGCAGTCCGCTTTGAACGATAACTTTCGAGGGCCGTGTCTTGATGTTGTATCTAAAAAGCCACGGCCGTGTTGGAGGCTACCCAGGTATTCTCCTCCATTACTTCCTGGTTTTATATTTTTCCGTTTTACCTGTGGGTCTGCAATGCATTGTTGAGTTGACTTCTGTGAGAGGCATGGGGTCCACATTTAGATTTCCATCTGGTGTGTGGATGTCCAGCTGTTCCGCCACTGCGCACGTTGAGAAAGACGACAGGGCAGGGCAATCGTCGGTGTGCAGTTGTCTGTGCGGAAAATAAGGCAATCCATAGTAACCAATAGGAAAAGGATAAGCCCTGTATCTTGCGAACGGTAACCCTGCTCTTGCCCACCCCGTACCATGTCTATTTAATTTGCTTCCTGCTCATGCGAATGCAGATGATTTAGACATCTGGAATCGATCGCACAATCTCCTGACCTTGATGTACTTAGCCATTATCTGACTTAATGATTTTAGAGGTTTTGGATGCCGGGGTCGTCAGCGGTCCTGGCATGGGAAATGTGGATGGAGAAGATTACTTCCCTGTGGGCGATGGATCTAGGGACAGCAGTTTGAACCAAAGGGAAATAAACCTGGTCACAGTCATTATTGAAACTGGATAATGGTCAGGGCAGCCTGTGGGAACGTGAAGGAAAATTGAGTTGCCTTCTTTAATAAAGGGGCCAGTATTATTATTTAAAATGGGTCCTCTTGGACTTAGACCTGTTCTCAAGATGAATGTCTCAGGGTGAATTGTAAATGGATTTCTTTCCTTTAAAAACTTACTTGGCTTCTTGTCATGGCTGCTATCCTGAGTCCTGAGGGCTTTGGACATTGAAAGCAACAGGGAGGTGAAACCAAGAAATGAGATGATAAGGACAAGCTTTCATTTTAATAATAATAAAAAAAAATGATGCTGAGTCCTAAAAATAAATGTATAGGAGAATTGTTGCCTCTCTGCTCTGTGGTAGAAAAGTGGCAAGCCATCTTGACAATACTATCCTGGGACAATTAAATCTCATTTGATCTCTTTTTTTTTTTTTTTAGAAAGATGGCCAGGAAGAAAAAGAATAGTGATAAAGCGAGTTTAAAAAAACAAACAAACAAAAATCCTCTGATGGAGTTTTGATGTTCCGTAAGAAATAAACATGAATTTTACAATTTAGCTAATGCCGGTAATTTGGTGCTGGGATGCACATTATCTGATTGTTAAGGGGCAGCCCCACCCTGGACAGAACTTCACAGAGGAAGTCCGATCACGGGACAGAATGCAGCCAAGAACCACCCCATCCGAACGCGTCACCTCTGCTGATGCAGTCTGAGACTGAGTTTACTTGTCATGGAGTCCAATCACATTTTAGAGACTTGTGGTGGCCAAAATTCCCTTGCCCCTTTCATTTCTGCCTTTCTTTGTTCCATACTAATGCAAGCCATTTTTGTTTTGGGAAAAATATCTAGAATTCCACCATGATTAGCATAGAGTTTTTTATATCGGTTCAGGATTCAGCAAATTAGAAACCAGGGTCTGAGGGTAATTTTGAGAATATCTGAGGATAGTATGGAGTGAGAAAAAAATCAAAAGATGGTAGAGATGGCCCAGGTAAAGCAAAGCATAGTTCTAGTTACCTTTGTGATAAGCAAGATGAGGGACTTTAGGGAAATCGCTTCACTTCTCTGGGCATCCATTCATCTCCTTGTCCATGAAATTAGTGGTTGAACCATATGGTCTTTCAGAATGTAGGGCCAGGAAGGAGTGTCTCCAAGTTCTATCTCCATCTTACTAATTTTGTACCATGATTTAAATCTACTTTTACATCTCACTAGACGTTACCACCTTTGCTTTGGTAATAAGTGTACCTTTATTGTTATTTAAGCCATTGCTCAAACTCTTGAATAAGGCAGTATCAATACATGTCACAGGAAACCTCATGTTAGGCTGACAGTGACTTGGAGCTTGATTAACTCTGGGAGTAGCTATTCAAAACCATCACAGTCAGTTTAATCATTCATCCAGGATGCTCTCCTTCTACCTGCAAGAATGATGAGACACCTATTCCGTGCTCCTTGTGAACCAGCAGGTGTTCTGACAGCTGAGTTCACTGTGCACTGTCGGAGCGCAGAGAGGTAGCACTGAGGAGGCGCAGGGTTGTGTTTTGATTGTCTCAGTGCTGGGTGCTAGCGAACGGGCTAGACGGGAGGCACTGTGCAGAAAGAAGAAAGATGTTCGAGAGAGATTTCTACCACAAGCTCTCCCACTCCACGTGAAACATACACATACTCACATGCATGCACACACTCTCAAATGTGTGTACCTGCATACACATATATGCATTACACACATACACATGCACACACACACACACACACACACACACACTCTTCTCTCTGTTCTTATTCCAGGTGTGGGTATGAGCACAACCAGTATCAGTGAGTCAGTTCCTGGAATGATGGAAATAATTGAGACAAGTGATACGGTGCCCTCCCCCCACCCCCAGTGGAATCTGAGACCGGCCAGCACCATGCAAAATAGAAATGTCACATTGAAAGTCATTTAAGGGTGGAAGACTCCCCAGGTCAGGTCACACCAGGTCCCCCGAGCAGGTGAGAAGAAGCCACAGAGGCTAGAACTGGTGTAGGTACTCTGAGGTCCTCCCTTCCAGGTGAAATGATGAAGTCTTATGATTCAAACACAAGAGAGCTAGCTTAATCTTAACCACGCAACAGAAAACAACATTGGTGAGCTCTCCTGTTTCTAAATGTTTGAATCGTACCCAATATACAGTCTAGTTCAATCTGTATGAGACACACCATAAAAATCACCCACTGTTCTGCTGGACTGTATTGCCATGGCTTTCTCTTCAAGGAGTATGGACGTCCGGCATCCCTGGTTCAAGGGCCTCTCTGTACACCTCTGAGGTCAAGGCAAATGCATCTAGGACCATCCTGCGAGCAGCTCAACGACCTGCTCTGGCTCCCACCCGCTGTTACAAAAACACCACAGAGGTGTGAAAGGAATACTCATGGGCAGACTCTCCGTGAACAACCTGCAGTAGATGCTTTACAGATCAGAGGAGCCCAGTCGTGTTTGAGGTGGTGCCGCCAGGGGACCTGAACTGTATGCCGCCCTGGAAGGTTCTCAGTGCGAACGAACCACAGTCCTCCAGCCTCCCTGATGAACTTTGTTTCGGGGAGGAATTCCTCAATCCATTAAATAGTAGAATCTTCTGCAGGCCTGGAGCTGGGTGTGGTGTGTCTGTTGCTAGCCCTGAGCTCCCCCTTTCTGATGCCTAGAGCAGTAATGAACGCGCACTCTGTTCTGCCTTGTGCTGTGACGCGGCCACGTTTGTGCATCATTCTTATTCCGCGCATATCGGTGCCTTACCAGCGTGTGCCCATCGAGGGAAAGGGTGGCGCTGAGCCGTCGAGATTTCTGAATCATCAAGTATTTTGAAGAGAAAGATTTTCTAGTCTAGCTTCAAATCAGGTGAAACCCACTTATTTGAAAATATCTCGGAAACTCATAATATGAAAACCGTTAAGAGCGGAGACTATAAAACGAGCAGAGAAAATAGAAAACAAATCATTTATAATGACCAGATTCATAAAAGATAATTCAAATAAAATTTTTATTTTAAAAATCAGCAGGGAAAATAATTATAGAGCCTAAGGACTGTTTAAAATATTCTTTATAAAGAATTAAAATTAAAATAAAAGCATTCTGTATGAGAACAAATTAATGTTAATAATTTGTTTATTCAGTGAGTAGCTTTTATTTATAAAAATTTGGTGAGAGGGGGCTGTGAAAGTTGCCTTGTATTACTAAGATACCAGGATTCTTTTATTTCTTATAAAAAATATTTAAATCTTTCTTCATGTTTGTTCATCTCATTTTATTTTCTATTCTTGGGTCTGGAGTGAGCTGTTTAAAAAAATAATACATTGTATCCATAAAACACATGATGTAGAATCTAATTCTATTAATATTTTATTCCAGCCAGCAAACGGATAAGTAGGGACATGTTTAGAAAGGCATCAAGTATGAACATTTCCAAAACAACAAAAACAAGTAATTTATCTCGTCCTGACTTGAGAGAGAAAAAAAGGGTCTATGTGAGTTCATCTGGGGCATCATCTGTTCATGTTTGACAGTTGCTTTTTCTTTCTTTCTTTCTTTCTTTTTTTTTTCCAAGTGCGAGTTGTACATCAAAAGTGTAAGTCCCAAGAGATGCTATCAGTCTGAGCGGCTGAGTGAACAAATATTTGTGAATGCCCCCTTCCCCCAAGGGCAGTGTTCTGCAGAAAGATGGAAGTGGCGAGCGACCGTTGAGGCAGTGGTTAGGAAGGTAGGTCTTTGTGGTGCTGATGGGAAATTGTCGTTAGGGGAAAGCCACAGCACCGCACAGGAAGCACAGAGACTCTCGAGAGCATCGGGGTCCAGCTGCGGCGGAAGCGTTTCCACAGACAACATTTTCAAGTCAGAGAGTTTGTGCAACTCAACTGGTGACCAAGAAACAGGGAAGGAGTTGGGGGGGAGAGGAGGGAGGGGGCCTAGGGAGGGAGGAACCCGTGCTTGCCAGAGCTACTCACCGTGCACTTTGCAAATCACAGAACTACCGCTCTTCCCAGAAAAGACGTTTCAAGTAAAAGACCTCCGCTTCATCATATCGAAAAACTAGATGAGTTTCAAGGGAGGTTAAAAAAAATGTTTATGAAACAAAACTCAGAGAGGTGCTTTGTACTATATCTCTTACTGAAGACCTTGAACTTGAAATATTTATGTTATCAATACTAAACATGTTCTCGTATGGTCATTATGTTGTATAACACATGCTGATGCAATCAATAATAAACATGTCATCAATCTAATTATTGATAAGAAGTGTTAAGAATAGTAACGAGCTGTCTTTTTTTGTTGTTTGCTTGTTTGTTCACTTCCTAGACACTGCCTTCCGCCCACTCAGGTATTCTGAAATTTCTGTGACCTTGGAGCCAACTGTCCACATTTTCTAGATGAGCAAAGAGGCCTGGAGCAGCTGGGGCCCTTGACCCCACAACACAAAACTCAGGGTTGGGACCCAGGTGTGTGAGCTGGTGTTTGTCAAGCTTACACTGCTACTTCCACCAAAGCATTTTGAACCCTAGTCAAAATAATTCCATTCTGCTTTTGTTTCATTCTCTCGTCTATTTTTAGTTATTTTCTTTCCTCTCACCATGTCAGCTGTACCCTCCTCCTATATCCCTATCCTTGGTCCCTAGAGAACCCTTCAGGAAGGTGTGTCTTTGCCCATTAAGACTAGATTTTAATGATTCTTCTTCCACCACATTTTGACCTACCGGAGTCCCTTTGTTTTACACCCGTTGAAACGAAACGGGCTTCAATGGGAATAGTGTGGGGGTAACTCTGACTCTCACCCTCATGTAATAATCACGTGCTTTCATGTGAAACATGGGAAAGGGAGGCGTGAAGCAGGGAATGACCTAGAGTGGAAATCAAACTCCAACTGCTCAAGGTGGTGGTCTTTCCTAGTGTTCTATTTATCCAGTGTATGTATTTGTAACGGTTTACCTGTGTCGGTAATTTGCTTAAACATTCAGGTACCATTACTGGGGGTGGGGGCTGGGTGCAAAACTCAAAGGCAGACAGACACCCTGATCTGTGACCGCGAACTTGAGACCACCTGCACGGACACAGAGCTGTTGTGCGTGGTCTTTGTCACATCTCACTTACTTTGTGGATTCCCTTTTGGTAGGTGCTCTAGTCTGTCAAGGAAGCGACTCCAGTGGACTTCCCTACCTTGCGTCCAACGTCTGAGTAAACACATTGCTCGCTCTCTCTTTTCTTCCCATTTGCCCTGGGTCTGGTTCTTCGGGAAGGTGACATTTGACCCGGACACCTGCTCCATCCATCATTCCACCCTCCCCCCTCACACACACAACCTGGTTCACCCTATTTCTGAGCTCTCTCACAATTCCCGCCACTTCTGGTTCCTGTTTGAACGTGTGCAGGATCAGCCTCTCTTCTTCATTTGAAATACTATTGCACTAAATTTTTTTTTATATTGCTCTCTGACTTGTCTGTAGGAGCATTCTTCTGTGTGTGTTAACCAGTGTGCACGAGTCATCTGTGATGTACTCTGCTAGGCTGGCTTGGGTTGTCCCGAGAACAAGGCTCAGAGACAGCCTCTCCTGCCAGCACACAGCGGGCCTCGTGACCACTCAGCACTTGTCAGAAATGGTCACGTGGTCTTCCATCCCTTTAGCACAGCTCTTTAGGGCTCTGAAACCTAACAGATTCCCAGGATCAAAGCATTGAAAGGAGAGGGACTGTGGGCAGTAGTCTCGCCCTCCCATGTGACAGCAAAGGGAAGTGACACTCAGCCTGCAACTCCCTGAGGATGGGCTGCAGGGTTCTTTCATTTTCTGGTTTCCAATACCGTGTGATCTCTTAGTATAATTACTATCAATTGGATCAGTCACTAAGGCACTGGGCACAAGGGCTCAGACCAGATTGAAAATATATGGTGAAAATATGGATGCCCTTGAAATGCCCAAATATCCTTATTTTAAAGGAAAAATACGATGTCCATGGGTTTGTTCAGGCCCGAGATGGAACCTCTGGACGTGCCCATGCTCACTGATTCATATGCATTTCGATTTTGAAGGCATAAGATTTTAACAGCAGCCCTGGCTGGATAGCTTGGTTGGTTGGAGCATGGTCCCAAGGAGCTGATTCAATCAATCCCCGGTCAGGGCACATACAGGAACAGATGTTCCTGACTCTCCTGCTGTCTACCTTTCTCTCTCTAGAGTCAATAAAATGAACAAAACAAAACAAACAAACAAACAGAAAAGACTTTAACAGCATTGGGGGATGATCACACTCTGGTGGTCCAATTGGACCCATAAGGCAATCTCTTCTAGAGTGAACCCCATTCAATCACTTGAGTAGAATAAACCTAACTTAATAGGAAAGACGGAGCATGCACAAGCATGAGTGATTCAACACAAACTCCATTTAACGACTCTGAGGACCTGGTACTTGACTTCTGTGTCAGCACTAGAAGCTCCTTTCATCGGGAACATTTCTCATGCTGCCCTATAAAAACAGTGCTTCATCTGGTTTCCACCGAGCCTGAGAGGCACTGGCCTTTAGTTCTATACTTCCTATCCTTGAAGCATTTTCAACCTCCTCCTCTGTCAGGTAAACTCCTGCAACCCAGCCTCTCTCATCGGTCTACAAAGGTAGGAAGTATATATACAGTTCATGGTCTTTGAATTTGCTATCGGCTCTCTCACTCCTGCCCTGAAGGTCTTTTCTGTGCCTTCCATTCAGCCCATGTCGGACCTCAAAACTCACAGAAGTATGCTCTGGGCAGCATGTGTCAAGAAAGCTAGGGTTATTTGTAAAGTAAGTAATTTGTTGAGCTAAAAAAACAAACAGGACTTTAAATCCTCATTATTTGATCAGCTGACTTTAAGTTAGGTAGCAGAGGATGAGAGTAGAAGGGAAACCGCCCTCCCTCGCCAGAAAACCCAACCTGGTGTCCAGGCTCAGCCACGTAGGGCGTCTCAGAATTTAAGGAACTTCAGGAACATCACACACTTCTGCTTTCTCAGTTTGGGAAAGGAAGTTATAATATCAACTTTGAAATATTTTGGCCAATTCAGTAAGCTTATAGATAGGCAAGTCATCAATCAATTCAGAAAGACAAATGATTAACAGCTCCTATAAGTATGAATATACACATTGGTTTCTTTAGGCTCACTTGTCTTGCCATAATTAAAATTTATTTTAAAAGCCATTTTATTATAAAATATATTTGAAAATCTTAAGTCTCTCTCTCTCTCTCACGTTGAGTTAGGGTTTGACTGCTATTTCACGGTTGGGGTCACGTTGCAAATATTGCCAAGCGTCCATATTGACTTTCAGCCTCTCAGTTGCATATATTTTTAATATTTTTTAAAAAAGATTTTTTAATACAAATATTATTTTCTGAAATACGTGTTTTTTTTTATTTCAAAATCTAGGCTGCTGCTTTTTCACTATGTTTTCTATTATTACCAGTAAACATGTCGTTCTTATCGAGGTATGAATGAATCTTTACCTACTGGAAGAGGCAGGATTGTCAGTGTGCTTTGAAGAGGAAATAAATGCACCATATGGTTTGACATTCTCATAACTGACTAGATCTCTATCAAGAAATCCCCAGATGTAACTCTAAATGAAGAGGTCCAGTATAAACTGTGACTGAATCTAGTGATGTGTTTTGACAAAAACTATAGTTAGACTGTTATTCTCGTGTTTTTGTTTGTTTATTTGTTTTTTGGTGATGATGATGTTGCCTTAAAGATTTCAGATTTTTTTTATAACTAGAGGAGAGAGAGGAAATATATGATGAGCTTCCTTTAAAGAGCTGATTGTGCTGAATTCAGTTTTCATTTGTCAGCCAACACACTTCAAATTTAAAATTTGGTAACAGAGGGCAAAAGGTTCTGAACTAGAAGAAATGGCACCTGTAGAGACACTTACTATAGAATGCATCTGCATCGCCATCAGAAAATGAAGCTAAGGCGTCATCCACCTGGTCCAAGTGGACACTAATGGAAGAGTCCTGGGAAACTTCTGAGAATATCAGGATTGGCCCCAATCGAGCAAAAACACTGGGACCGTAGGGAGGAACCAACCATGCCAGGGTGTCTGATTTGGATAGGGTGATGAACCGCTTTCTACAGACAGAGGAAGGGCATGGGTGGAAGAGAGGGGGGGGAGAATTCAAAAAAGGTATTTTTCTCATTGCCAAACAAGTGAAAGATGAATTGCAGAAAGCGTGGGCCCTAATTTCCAGACTGCTATATTGCAGAGCGTGGAGCCTTTCCTGAAGGCTTCGTTCGACACTTGGTAGCACCCCAGGGAGGTGGACGTCATTTCTGGGATGAGAGAAGGACTTGCTGGGGAAACCTGTGAATGACACCACGCTCTAGTTCGTCACTCGGCCAACCGCAGATTCACCAGCTGTCACCGGGGCCCGCCCGGGTGGAGGCCAGGCATCTTGCCTTGAATCGTCCCAACAGGAGCAGAAGAGGCACCGAAGGGAACCCAGTCTCTCCCGAGGGCATCCGTTACAAAAGTCATTTGGTCTTTTAGGATAAGGGAGATTGAGATAATTTGGGTAGCACGTGTGTATGTGGCTGTTCGTTCTTTTTAGTGACGTTTTAAGCAAAGGGCTATAAGAAAAGTGGAATAAAAGGAGGCTTAACACACTTAAACTATTCTGCTCAGTGTCTGTGAACAGCCCAGGGTTGTCAGTTCATCTTTCTACAGAGTGGCCCCTGGAAGCCTACCCATGTCTATGAAGGTCTCAAAAGTTACTCTGATTTTCCAGGGTTGAAGGAAGTACTATTGGCAATCGAAAATGTCCTGCAGATAAAGGCGCTCTTAAAAATACAGGAAGGCTTTGTGATGGTAATAACAAATGTTGCTGAGCCTTCATGAGCTTGAGAAAGGATGAGATACTGTGGGGAAGTTAGCATGGCCTTCGCGCCCACATGCCTGAGCGAACCTTCAACATAAGTGTCTTTCTCTGTGCAGAAAACCTTATGACAGGATGCATATTATATCCAGCACGTGGTCTGACCTGTTTTAAATATCTGGGGGCTATAAAAGAAACATAAAAAAGTAAATAAGCTATAAAAATCAATATTTAGTATCACTCCATATTCAAATTTCATACTGTGGTTTTTCTATGATATTTACATCAATAAATGTATATGCATATTTACAAATACATCCATCAGTGGGGAAAATGTCCATATCTATCTATATATCTATTTATGATATAGATATATATCATATATTTATCTGTGTATTTATATGTATGTATGTATGTATGTATGTATGTAGATAGATAGAGAGATAGACATCTTAGCTACAGTTGCCTCCAAAGACTATAAATTTTCTGAAGTTATATTGCACAAAATGTTTATACAAAGAACCATTTCCTTTTTTTAGAGGATGAAAATTAGGAATTGAAATTCACCTGTGCACAGAGGTTAGCAGCGGTTTCTTACTGTTGAGCTTTGCTTAGAATGCATGTGGCCTCCTGCTCAAGTGTTCAGGGGTGCTGCCCCCAAATCACTGAACTTCAGTGAGGCACAGCTTATATGTCTGGTTGCCTAAAGGCAAAAACATTGTCAAGGAATTCTAGTCCTCTGGGATGTGTACAAAAGCACATTTTGTTATAATAAAAAAATTAAAAATTAGAATCTCATGAATTTATACTTTTTTTAGACCCCTCTTGCGATTCTGCTTTCAAAACCAGGATGGGCAGGGTGGGCAGGTTCGCTGTGTTGCTGAGATCAGAGAGCTGGGGAGAGGCACTTTGATGTGTTGGTTAAGAGCTCGCTACACGTGTGAGGATGGTGGGTGGTGGTGGGTGGCTCTCCGGTGGTTAATCAGAGATGGCAGGACCAAGCCAGCCACGGATTGGTGGGTGGCTTCTCTCCCCTGTCACTCAATCACAGGAAATGTCTCACAAAGAGTTATCAGAATCTGCCCAAAGTATTGCTTGTGGGAAGGTTTCTTCTGCATTTCTTGTGCCTGGGTGTCCTTTCTATGTCAAGAAAAGTGGACTCTCCCTATCTGTCCCTCTCTCTATCTCTGTCACACACAAAAAAGAAGGGTGGAGAGCAGCACCCTATCTCCCACATCACACTGAATTGATTTCCCTTGAATCTGTCTTTTTCACACCACTAGGTTACTTGTTGAGTGCCTACTCTGTGCACAATACTACGCTGCGTGCTAGAGCCTCTCTCCCCATGGTATCCCCGGACACCTGGGCCAGTGCCTAGCACCTAGTAAGACTAAAATATATTTATTGAAAAAGGTACAAATGAATCAGTCATGACACAGGAATTGGACAGAAGGAACAGACCTACTCTGAATTCTGAGTTATCTAATTATGTGTCCCGATTTCTTAGATTTGGAAAATAAAGGTTGCTCGACCAGTGGTAATACATGACCTTGGATGTAAGGAGAGCTGTGAGTACCTGCATTCACCCCTCTCTGCCCACACCGGGATGGCCCAGGGATGAAGGCTGTGCTTTGCTTGCAAGTCTCAACTTCTTATGTATCAGAATTTTTTGTTGTTGTTGTTGCTCAGATGGGGACGAGACACCAGCTCCAGGGACCAGGCCAAGCATTTCTTCCTCCTGAATTTCTTCACAGGTCCGGCATCTCAGTGTAACACCATATAGGTTTATTTCTTGCTCCTCTCATCATCCATTTCAAGTCCTTGGAGTGCAAGGCTATCTGTACTGTGCTCCCAGGGGCCAAGCTTCTCCTGCAGGGCTCTCCCTGGTCCGGGGAGCCCTGTCCACCAAGCTAGGTCATGAGCAAGGACAGAGAACAAGCAATGTGGAGGTGTTGAGGTCAGATCTGGAGACAGGGTCCATCTGTGCCCCTCCTGCAGGGCTGTTGGAGAAAAAAGACTGAAGAGGGCCCAGGAAGGAGACAGGCCCACTGAGCACTGACACCCTTTCCCACCACAGATGACGTCCCCAGGTGGACATGTCCATTTAGGAGAACTACCGAAGCTTCGGGGCACTTAGGAGTTTATTTTAACACTGACTTGTCACTAGGAAACTGATAGAGAAAAAGACAAGAAAAAAACGTTAAGGAGAAAAATCACGTTCAGGCTATTGGCAATGGCTGGCTGAGTATTCTCCTCCCCAACGACATAAACATTGGCCCTCAGTCCTGGGAAGAAAAAAATTTAGATTTAAATCGTCTTCAAGATGGAAGTTCTCCATAGGTCCATAGCTATGGGGAAATGGCCTACAATAATTTATAGCATGCAAGTATTTATAACAAGCGTACATTTGAGTATGTGTGTGTGACTGCATGTCTCTATTTACCTACCTCTCGGTATAGTCACACACGCCCATACACTGCTTCTATGGGGGTGCAAACTTCTTGTCCTACTTCGGGGACAAAGGTGAAGAGGACCTTTTCCAGATTGGGTACCAGCAGTCACAGAGAATGCTTCAACGCCTACTTCAAAACATACCTTAATTCCTGTCCATTCTGGGGCAAGCTCTCCCCCAAAGTCTAATACTTCTCTCTGAGTCCTTTCTCTTTTTTCTACAGAAAGAAGAATGTGTCCCCCGGAGGCATTCTCACAGGGTTAGAGTAATAGCTGGGGCCACCATCAGGCCCTCCCAACCTCAAAGGCCAGCAAAGCCAATAGAGAGGGTACATGTACCCTGTTCCGTGGTCCCGTCCTTGCTGCGGGCAGGCTGTGGTGACCACAGGAGTTTCAGGCGTGCAGGCCAGACCAAAAGTTCCCCCGCATCTGGACAGCTGGGAGACATTTAGCTAGAACACTATCTGCAAATAAACCAATGCACTGTCGCCCGCCCCCCAACCTCTCTCTGTGTAATGCTTCCCTTGGAAGGTTGAACTCCAAACCTGCGTCTGTCACTGGCAGAAGCTGCACCTTTACGATTTATTGGGAACTTTTATTATCCCTTCCTATCGATTGCTAGACCTTACAGGTATTATCATGTCACCTGTAGCAAATCACACAATAAGTAACACCCTGAATGATTCAAATCGCCCCTTTTAATCGGTTTGCAATCGTCTCTGCCTTCTCTTTTCCTCTTTGAGTAAAGACCAAATTTTAAGGTTTTTCACTCTCATAAAATTCAAACATGGAATAAAAGGACTATGCTGAGATGTGTTTATTTATTTGTGTGTGATTTTTATATAGTTGAAGTCCAGAAAGGCTGTTGACAGTAGATACTCCAGTAAACATGTGAACGTGAACCTCCCTTAGGTCAGAGCTATTGATTGTATTGCTTCTTATCCTGTTGATGTGAAATTATCCAACTGTACAAAATAGTGAAAGATATACACTTTAAGCTTATTATACATTTTAATTTTATTATTTAAATTTAACATTACAATTTAATATTTAATTTAAAAATTTAAATATATAGTTTGAATGACATAACTATTTACATAATATCAAATACAATGACTCTTTAAAAAGCTGTGATAAATTTATCACATTTATGGATTCATCAAATATTTATTGATACCCTATTATGGTCCAGGTATTATACACTTATAATTTTTAAAGTGACATTATTGATAATGATACAGTAGTGCTGTTTTATTTTATAGTGTTCAGAGAATTTTTCTATACAGTACATCTTCTTTGAGTTTCAGAAAAACTGAATGAATTTCTTTAGAAAATCCTGGGACCAAAAAACTGATTCTTTACACTGGTGTATCAGGTGACTTTATTGAAAACCCCCCTAATACCTAGAACAAGTCATGTCAGTAACCTTGCAACTAGATCATATCATTTGATACCTTTTTCCCTCACCTGTCTAGACAATATGACATTTTATAGATTTGAGAAAGGGCAGGGCTAAATAAAATCACCCGTAGGAATTGGTTGAAGTTAATTGCAAAAATCTCTTCCGCTGTATACTACGTGGTATCATCAAAACTTCATCAGGTGGAAAACAGGTGGGAAACAATGTTTCATAGCTCCTTCCTGGTTCAATACACACAGCAGGCCCTAGTAGGAGGATTCCTACGTTTGAAATCAGGTGACGTAGGCTTGAATCCTTCTCCACAGATCAGCCGTGGTAATGGACGGCTTAACCAGGTCTCCACATCTGTGTCAAAGGTCCTTTCTGACAGTGATGCTAATAATGTTGGTGATGGTGACAGGCTAATAATTATGGAAAGCTTACTCTCCGAGGTCCTTCCCCTCGATGCTTAAAATGTATTCTGTTTAACAAAACTTATTTCATAGCAATATTGTGAGTATATTTATTATACACGCATGTAACTGTATTTTGACATACATAGATTCTTCGTTACTATATTCATAGGTGTAGTGGGAAAAAAAAGAGTATTGGTGTCAAAACTTTATATGGAGAGACAGAAAGATCCAGACAGTTAACACACTGTCACGGAGAGGAGCAAAGCCAGAGGATTGACACTACCCAACTTCAAGATTTACGACAAAGCCACCATAATCAAGGTAGCGAGGTATTGGGCACAGAACAGACAAGTAAATCAATAGAACAGAATGGAGAGCCCAGAAGCAGACCCTCATAAATACAGTCAACTGACCTTCAGCAAAGGAGCAAAGCAACACAATGGCGTGAAAACAGTGTAGCCTCTCACACCTGCCTCCCCGGAACATACTTGCTAGTGAAGGGGGACCCGCTCAGAGGCACAGGCCTCAGGTTTCACAGCAGGTAGTCAACTGTTTCTTGAATGAGGGAGTGTAGTATTTAACCAGTGTTACAGAAATAAAATGAGTAGCAATTTGGCCAAATAGAAAAAAAAAAAGAGAAAGGGGGGAAGATAAAGAATAAAATGAGTAGTAAACATGGAATAGATTGACTTTGACTTTATTGTAAATGGAATAGCTTCTTCCACTACAGGCAGACTATCAGATTGAGTAAAAATATATATAATCACAGCACACATAATATTTACGAGTCACACTTCAAGCAACAGCCACAGGAAGCTTCAGAGTGACCCCAACATAAGCAGAAAAAATGTAACCTTAAAAAATAAGGGAGACTCAATGTTCATACAAGAAAAGGTATCATTTAGGCGAAAAGAAATATATGACTCAAGGAGAGGCATTATATATACTTTTAAAACACTTTATTCAATTTTTAGAGAGGAGAGGGAGAGAGAAAAGGGGGAGGAGCAGAAAGCATCAACTCCCATATGTGCCTTGACCAGGCAAGCCCAGGGTTTCAAACCAGCGACCTCAGTGTTCCAGCTTGACACTATCCCACTGTCCACCACAGGTCAGGATAGAGGCATTACATATTGATAAAGGCTGGCGTTTGCTGAATGTTTTCACCGTAATCTGACTATGGGCACCGAGTTCTGGAGCAGCAGGAACAAAGAAGGGATTTCTGAAATTAGGAAAAAATGGGCATTGGGAAAGCAGGGTCCCCGTCCTGATCGGGTAGGAGCACCGACTGACTCGATGCCATGTTCAAGGTGGCAGGGTACATTATTTTAACTAGTCTACTCAGTGGCATGCAACCATGGAATGAAAACATGTTAAAAAATGCTATTTATGCACATGTCTGGTTGAAGCATGCCCAAAGAAAATGTGTCGTAAAATTCCAAGAAGGAAGACCATTCACTCGTGGTGAGGGCCAGCCCGGGCAGAGTGGGGCAGCTGGCAAATTCCTCCTTCTCAGATGACCCACTGCATCCAGGCCCCGCTCTGCCCTGACTCTTATGCCCAGCAGAGCCCAAACGCCAAAGGACTGCCCAGAACATAGTCCATTTGAAAATAAGCTTACCTTCTTTACCTTCGTGGGAAACCTGGGAAGGAATGGAACCTAATCTCATGAACTAATCCTAGCTTGTATTACAGGGGTCAGGAACCTTTTTGGCTGAGAGAGCCATGAACGTCACATACAGTGTGTCCGTAAAGCAATGGTGCACTTTTGACCGGTCACAGGAAAGCAACAAAAGATGATAGAAATGTGAAATCTGCACCAAATAAAAGGAAAACCCTCCCAGTTTCTGTAGGATGACGTGGCAGCATGTGCGCATGTGCAGATGATGATGTAACACTGTGTATACAGTGGAGCAGCCCACGACCATGCCAGTCGAGATGTGGACGGTACAGAGGAAAGTCCAGTGTGTTCTGTGGCTTGCTAAATTTGAATCCGTGACCAAAGTACAACATGAATATCGGCGCATTTATAATGAAGCACCACCACATAGGAATAACATTACTCGGTGGGATAAGCAGTTGAAGGAAACCGGCAGTTTGGTGGAGAAACCTCGTTCTGATAGGCCATCAGTCAGTGACGAGTCTGTAGAGGCTATACGGGATAGCTACATAAGGAGCCCTAAAAAAATCTGTGCGGGAGCCCACATCAAACTGTACGAAATAGGTATGAAACTGGGAGAGTTTTCCTTTTATTTGGTGCAGATTTCACATTTCTATCATCTTTTGTTGCTTTCCTGTGACCAGTCAAAAGTGTACCATGACTTTACAGACACACTGTATTTTAAAATGTAATTCTGTGAGAGCCATACAATATGTTTAACATAAAATACAAGTAAATGTGTGCACTTTATGTAAGACCAGCACTTTTAAAGTACAAGTTTCTGAATTCTTTTTAATAATGTTGTTATGCTGTTGTTAACCAATGATGAATAAAGTACTTCTTACCATTAATGCGACTTCTGGTGCTGCAGGGTTTTGCTGATGGTTTTGTAGTCTGGTTGATATGTGGTGAGGTTAAGCTTCATGCAGGCGTTGAGACTTCCATTTGTTAAACGTGATTGTAGGTTGGTCCTAACATTCTTTAGATGTGAGAAAGACTGCTCACATGCATACATAGAGCCAAACACTGTCAGTACAGCAATACTCACTCACTGCAGTGTTTGGTATGTGATGGGAAGCACGTTTCAAGTTTTGACAATCAGCTGGTCCACGGGTTGAAGTTTTTTCATTTCTCCCCACTTGTGTTTGCTCGCCAACTCTGCTTGCTGTTGTGCAAGTCTTTCCAAATCTTCATTCAGTGACTTGAACTTATTCACCCACATGTCTGAGGACTTCAGGTCAGCAGCTTGTAGCTCAAAATCTGACGGAGAGACTGGGGATATAACTCAGGTCAGCAATGTCCACTGCACACTCATGTGGATGGGTGATGAACTTAAAAAGACAAGTGTTCTCATGAAATTCTCCAAAGTGTGCTTTGAATGACTGCAGGAGATTAGATGTGAAGCCCGCTAACTGCTGGAGATCAAGATGTTGAGCAGGGTCATTTGCTGTGCATGCATCTTTAAACTCTCCCAGTATATCCAAGTGTAGTAAGTGACCTGTTTCAATGTCAGCAATGAAGAGTTCCAGCTTGTTTTCAACTGCAAACACTGCTTGTTGAAGAGATAAGACGGTATTTCCAATGCCTTGCATTTTCACATTGAGCTGGTTCAGATGTTCAGTCATGTCCACAAGATAGTAGAACTTCAGGAGCCACTCAGTGTTAGCTAACTCAGGATGCTCGACATTTTTCATTTCAAGAAAAGTCTAGATTTTGCTCAGACAAGCTGCGAAATGGCTGAGCACCTTCCCTCTTGACAACCAATGCACAATGCTGTGCAGAAGCAGACCAGGGTAATTATTCCCAACTTCATCCAGCAGTGTTTTAAACTGGCAATCATTTAAAGCTCGGTCAACAATAAAGTTGACCACCTGAATGACCAGCAACATCACCCCACCAAGCTGCTCGCCACACATCTGAACACAAAGCGCCTCCTGATGTAGGATGCAGTGAAAACTTAGGGTGGGTCTCTTTTCATGTTCACAAAGAAGCGCTACGAATCCTCTGTTTTTCTCCACCATGCACAGAGTACCATCAGTACACACTGAAATAAGTTTATCCATCGGTAGATTTTTTTTTTCTTTAGCGAACTCAGTGAAAGACTTGAATAAATCCTCCCTTCTTGTTGTCTCTTTCATAGGCAAAACAGCAAGACTTTCCTCACGTAGTGTGTCCCCGACAGCATACCTTGCAATCACGCTGAACTATGATAAATGGCTTACGTCTGTTGACTCATCCAAAGTGAGTGAAAAAAATGGTGCTGCATTTATATCCTTCACTTGTGTTGCCTCAATTTGATTTGCCATCATGATGGTACAATCATGAACAGTTCTTGCCAACAGAGGCATGTCTTTTATTCATTTGATTATCTTGTCTTTATCCAAAAAGTCATCAAATCATCAAAAAGTTCATTGGCAACATCAAGCATGAATGTTTTGGCATACTCCCCATCTGTGAATGGCTTTCTGTTTTTCACAATTGCTAAAGCACCAGCATAGCTAGCTGAATTACAGTCACCTTGTTGGGTCCAAACACGAAGTTGCTGCTGACTAGCTTGCACTCTGCACAGTAGCTCTTGACATGCTTTCTTCCTGCTGTCCCCTGCTGGATATTTTGATGCAAATGTAGTATGGTGTGTGTTGAAGTGCCGCTTTATATTTGACCGTTTCATCAATGCCATTTTATCATTGCATATTAGACACATTGCAGAACCTGCTTTCTCCACAAAGGCAAATTCCTCTGTCTATGCCTGCTGAAAAGTACAATACTCCTCATCTTTTTTTCTTTTAGCCATCTTCTTCATCAAAAGAGTTTCTGCAATTAGCTGGCTGACTACTTGATTAAAAGAAAGGAAGTTTACTTCCTGACCTCACAACCTCCCGTGTACGTTATGCATTATCCAATAAAAATTTGGTGTTGTTCCAGGGGACAACACCAAATTGTGATTGGCTCCAGCCACCCGCAACCATGGACATGAGTGGTAGAAAATAAATGGATTATAATACATGAGAATGTTTTATATTTTTAAAGTTATTTTTTTTTATTAAAGATTTGTCTGCGAGCCAGATGCAGGCATCAAAAGAGCCACATCTGGCTCACGAGCCATAGGTTCCGACCCCTGTTGTAGTATGTACTTATCTTAATTCTTGTACATCATCAGAACATAGTCTGCAACTGCCCTTTTACCTGCACAGAAAGTTAACCCCATTCAATGTGAAGAGGGTTGTCTAGTCTCTTTTTCCGCTGTCACATTACCCTGACCAAAATAGACCATGCTCAGCTAACGGCTTGATCTGAGCCATGATATATTCATTGATGTTTGCTCTTAAGGAAGAAAGATACGTGGGCTTAAAATAAGAAAAAAATTATTTATTAGGGGGGAGAGAGAGAGAGAGAGAGAGAACAGCTTCTGTGATGGCTAATTTCTGAGATAGTGTGTTTATGTAAAGTAAATGTATGTATTTACCTTTATGTTCATTTTTTAAAATAATAGTCAAAGTGTGTCCAATAGGCACCTGAGGTGAGTGATGGGGAAAAAGACATACTTACTATATTATTCAAATGATTTTAATTATGAATTTTCTTAAAGAAATTTCAAGTGACATAAAAGACACAACTCGGAAATAGCACAAACGTGTATGTTTCTGAGATATGCATCTATTGCCTGCTTTGACTTTGAAGTAAAACAGGAAACCACAGTGGATTTTCAGCAGGGGATAGGGTGGGGGAGAGAAATTCTTACAGAGGTCAGGATGCACGTGTCACTGAAAGCAAAAATTAATCCAAATGACCATCCTCACCACTTTGATGGTCAGCCTTCAAAGCTATCATTATAGGAAAAAACAAACAAAAAAATCAGTTAATGTCAATACAGTGCTGAAAACGTAGACCGATTTCATTATACTGAGAGGACAGGTGGTCCAGGGCAAGGGGACCCTACCAATGGAACAAGCGCTCTGCGTTCATGCTTCTTCCACTACCATCTTGCCCGTGGCCCTGGGTGAGGAAAGTCAGCCTGCAGAGCCTCAGTTTCTTCAACTGCTAAATGACAGGGTTGGACCGGAGAAAACCATGGTTCTCTTTCGTCCTGCAGTAATTGTGGCTACAGGATCGTGGCTAAGTAGAGACATCGCACAGCCTTTAATTACTGGCAGGGTGACCACTGCTCCAGCCATATGGAACCTCTTGAGCATCTCATGTCCAGAATAGGACAATGGCCTGTCATTTCAAAGAAAAACTCTCCAAAATATCTCTCACGCTTGCTGTTCCAATTTGTCCCCCGAATGGACTCAAAGTCCATCCCCATCATTTTCTGACTAATCGGAAATAAGTACATTTCCTTCTTCAGTGTTTATCTAAACAAATCGTCTCTAAATAGCTGATAAAGTAATATTTGAACCTAGCATGGTGGAACGCAGGTTTGAACCTTAAGAAGATATTTTCTAACACAGAGTTGAAATATCTCATTGTATTTCAAACACGATGAATTGAATGGACATTTCTCTTTAATCTTTGTGAGAAGAGTGAGTGATTAGAGAGATGATTAACAAAATCATAACAACTGCAGTCTGTTCTTTATTTTGGTCCTCTTCTCAATAAAACCTTTCATGTTTCATTTGGCAGGAGGAGAGAAGAGAATGCCAAAACCCTTGTGGTTCCCTCTTCAGCCTAACATATACTTTTCTAAAATAACAAATGTAACTAAGAACTTTTCCCGACCAGTATAACAGTCAGTTCATTGGTATCAGTCTTTTCTTTTTCTTTTTAACAGCTGTAACTTTTACATTTTTGCTAAAGAAAACCATCCTCAATGATACATCCACAGTGTGATTACTTTGCTTGTTTAAAGGGTCCTGAAACCCCACCCACACCACCTCCTGAAAGTTCAGACAGGCATGTGACGGCTGGCGTGTGCAAGTCGCTTTTTTTTTTTTTTTTTTTTGTATTTTTCTGAAGTGAGAAGGGGGAGGCAGACAGACAGACTCCCACATGTGCCCGACTGGGATCCACCCAGCAAATCCACCAGGAGGTGATGCTCTGCCCATCTGGGGCATTGCTCTATTGTGGCCGGAGCCATTCTAGCGCCTGAGGGAGAGACCATGGAGCCAACCTCAATGCCTGGGCCAACTTTGCTCCAATGGAGCCTTGGCTGCGGGAGGGGAAGAGAGAGACAGAGAGGAAGGAGAGAGGGAGGGTGGAGAAAGTGATGGATGCTTCTCCTGTGTGCCCTGGCTGGGAATTGAACCCAGGACATCCACATGCTGGACCAACGCTCTACCACTGAGCCAACCAGCCAAGGCTGAGAGTCGCTTTCATGCCGTATGTGTCTACTAAGTCAACATTTGCACACTGACCCACACTGATAGGTACGTCTGTTTGTACCCTGGGGAAGGCAACCTGTCATTTCCCCCTCGGAATATTGTAAATTCATTCCTTCTTGTACGTGTTCCTCCTGTGACAACTCCTGATGTGGGAGGAAAGCCCCCATTGGGGTCCACTTTGCAGTTTAAAAATCAACACTTTAATTAACGATTCAAAGAGAAGACATTGCCAAATCGGAAAGCTCTTACAGAAGCATGGCAGGTTCTACATTTGAGATAATTAAATTTTCGTGAGAAACAAAAATAAAATGTTTTATAAAGATATAAATTCTTCCCAGTCATATTTTAAAACATTGAAAAAGTTATATTTTTTTCTTTTATCAAGTAACATTTATTGTCTTCCCACCAGTAACTTAATTTTAACATCACATTCATTTTCCATACCTCACGAAGTAATAAAAGCAAGAGTCCTTGAACCAACATGCCGTCCTAACAACACAGACCAGATAAGATGAAGCTGATCGTCACGCAGTCGGGCTGGTGATGAGTGCCTTGAAAAGTCAGTTCCGTATGCTTGTGTATTATTCAATACTTTTACATTTGTGATAAAATATAGACAATCTTTTAAAGAAAAATAACTTGAAAATAAGTTGACGTGATTCTTTTTAAATTCAAATACTCTTTAGGCTTTGTTTCTTCTAACAATCGAAAAACATCATCTTGTCTCCTAAATGGTATTGTAGAGACCTTAAAACATATGTCAGTGACATAAGATATCAGTTTCAGATGTTGATATCGTCATTTATTGTCATGAGGAGGGATCTCTCTCTGTCTTTGTCTCTCTATTTGATTATATATGTACATATAATATGCAATAATTAAATATGTACCAATTTTTTACTTTCTTCTCTGGGTCAATTAGCTGGTGAAGTATTGACTATGTATTAGCTCATTTATTACTCAAAAGTCCTTAGGAAATAGGGTTGAGGAAATCATTTTTGCTGATGGGGAAACAGAATTTGAGGAATTGCCGATGGTTTCACAGAAAACAAAAGAGAAAGCCAAATGTTCAGAGTCTGTGAAACTCCACAGCAAACCCTCTTGACATCAGGGCTGCCAGACACCTGCTCTCTGCCAGGCACTCTGTGCCACTTACTTCTGGTGACTGACAATACCTAGATCCACCCTGTCCACGTACAAATGATGACAGCAAAGCTAAAAATTAACCAAGGCAATGTTCTGGGCAATGGCCAGAGGATGGCAGCCACTTTAGGGTTGGTGACTCATAAAGACTTCTCAGTGGAGTTGACATTTAAGCTGAGATTTGCATGTTGCAGAGACCATACACATAGAAGGGGGTGGGGGAACAGCAGCTGTGACTCTGGTGTAGAGTTCAAGGTGGAGATATTGTGGGGCATTCAAAGACCAGAACACCACTGCCCTGACTCTTGCACCTTGAACTGGGGAAGAATAATAGAAAATGAGAGAAAAGAGAATGCAGGACCATACACAGGGTGGTGTTGAGCGGTTGTCAAACAGTGTGGCTTTACCATCACCAATATGAGGAGATTCTGGAGTGTTTTTAAGTAGGAAAAGGGCAGAATCTGGGTTTCATTTTATTTTATTTTTTATTAAGTGAGAGGAGGGGAGGCAGAGAGTGACTCACGCATGTGCCTCAACCTTGTCCTCCCAGCAAGCCCACTAGGGGGTGATGCTCTGTCCAGCTGGGGCCTTGCTCCATTGCTTGGCAACTGAGCCATTCCTAGTGCCTGAGGCAGAGTGCCTAAGCCATCCTCAACAACCAGGGACAACTTGCTTGAACCAACTGAGCTATGCCTACAGGAGGAGAAAAGAGAGAGAGTGACAGGAGAAGGGATGGACAAGCAGATGGCTGCTTCTCCTGTGTGCCCTGACCAGGAATTGAACCTGGGACATCCACACACAAGGCAGATGCTCTACCACTGAGCCAACCAGCCAGGGCCTGGGTTCCATTTTTAACAGATTCCTCCAACTGGTTCTTCAGGAAAGTGAAAGAATGTAGAAGGGGAAAGACAATAAAATCTGTATTTTTATTAATCATGCATGAGTACTTATGTATGAATATATGCACAGATTCAGGAATGGTGATCAGCATTTTGCCTTTCACACATTTACATTTTTAAGGATACACTCATCACAATGATCATCCTCAAATGATCACCTTGCAGAAAAAGCATACATCAGAGGACACACTTTAGAACTTCTCCCATTCAGTGGCAAATGGTTGAGAAATAAAATAGAAGCTATTTTGGAAGTATTTTAGCAAACAGCATGAAGAAAAGTATATTTACCCTAATGCAGAGTTTAATGTGCTCTTTTAAATAACATGTTGTGACTTCTTTGACAATAGCATTTCACATGTGCCGGGATGCATACTTTAAAAGTAATTTTCCAAAATGACAACACACATCCCAGTAAGTAAACACCCTTTGGATAGAGACTGGTTTCATAGCAGTTTCTGAATGCTAATCACCTAGCGGCTGGTACCAGAAGGAAGCCTATTAAGGCATCCATTTTTCCTGAGGCTTTTATTCATTGTATCCAGTTTAGAGATTTGGGGGGATTCAGAGTAATCACTTGTTAAGCCTCTGATTGCAAAAGATCACTTTCCTCCCATTGTTGGCACATCTGAGTTGTGTGTAAAGCAAATCAGCGGTGATCCCCCCTCATCCTGGTTCTCACAGAGGAGACCTTAAGATGCCATTTTTTGCAAACCGGGGACCCGCACCTAAGATAATTTTTCAATCAGTGAGCATTCAGAGAAAGTGTTTTGAACCTCAATCACATAGAAGTAGTTTCAAGAACAATTGAATAATCTCTGGACGTGCTGGCCCTTGCTGCCATTGAGGAATTAGCCACTTAGTCTGGACACAGACGTGACTCAGTGCAGGCAGGGCTAGACCAGGGCAGCACAGAGGGCAAATGATCAGAATTGTGCATCAGGAACTCAAATAATGAACGGGCAACAAGACCCAGGTGAGGTGTGGGAAGGAGCCTGGCCAGACCAGTGGGGACATCTTGCTGGTTCATACCCTTCTTCAAAAGCTGAAGCCCACCCCACGTGGCTTCCAACACCCCTCAGATTTGCAGCGAGCAGCTTACCTGTCAGTGAAGGTAAGCTGCTCAATGGGCAACAGTTTGACGAACTATTTGGGTGCTAAGTGTTCAGGTTTTGTTTTGAGGAGACGTGAGTTGTGATTGAGGGGCAAACAAAAGTTATACTTACCGGAATGGGCCCCCAGACCAGGAAGGAGGGGAGGGAACCAGTACCAGGGGAAGAAAGACTAGCTTTTGAGACAGAAAGTGGCAAAAAGAGTCATTCCCCCAATCCGGCTACGCAATTCTCCCCCATGTTTGTGCCTCTTAGAAATGTCATGTCTAATCCGGCACAAAACGGGGAACAATTGAGGCCCTTCTCCCTCAAGTCCGTTCCTGTGAGAATGGTCTTCCAAGGTCACCAAAGTTAACTGTGTACACATTCAAGGCATTTCAACTCAACAGACATGTGCCGAGGCCCCAGCATTGCGCTCCCCCTCAGGGAAGCGCTGGTAATCAAAATGAAAGAGGGACTACCACGGAAAGATGGAAGTGACCACCTCTGCTGGGTGGAGCGGCGTTGAACAGTGTCTCTGCGAAGGGCTCACAACCTCTTTGTTCACCACTATGTTTAGGGAGGGAAATAAGAGTAATAAACTAAGGGGAAGAACGATTTAGGACATTTTACATGTGAGGGTCACACGCCCATGAATCAGTAGACATACCCAAGTGTTCCGCTCTTTGCTGCCAGTGGAGTGGCTCCTACAAGGTGGGCCTTTTCATCCCCAAGAGTTTCCCTGAAAAAGGACTCAGTGACATTTCAATCTGATCCTCTCGTTTCTCTAAGGGACCCCTCTGAATTTTCCTCTCAAGGTGGGCTTGGGTACAGAGAAAAGACGTCAGCTGCCTGCCCGTCCCCCAGCATGCTTTGGGCTCTCAGGAGTGTGCCCACAAAACAGACTCCCACCCCTGTCTGTGTGCAGAGTAATAACTCAGGGACGGTGACTGACCTGTGGCTCTCTGGTCCCCTAGTTTCTTCCCTGGTGCCGTTGTTCATTGAACACTAGCACTTACTGGGGCGGGTGGGCGTGAGGGCTGTGGCAGAGACAGGGAGGCCTTTCGGGGATCCGGCGGAGAAGGTTAGGGTGCACACAGAAGTAAGGGTGCCTGTCTGGGTCGGGAACCAGTGAGGAGGGGGAGGGGTGCTGAGTGTGGGAATGCAAGATTTTGTATAAGTGTGTGTGTTTGAGTGTGTCTCTCTGTGTGTGTCTGTGTGAGTGTCTGTGTGTTTGTGTGTCTGTGTCTGTCTGTGTGTCTGCATGTGTGTGTTCCCAGGGAGATTCCCAAGCAAGTGAACAGAATATGTGCAGCTTCAGAGACAGGCAAGGTCCACTTGAGAAGCTTCCGGAAGCCCACTGCCTGTATTCCGTCACCATCGATAGGATCATGAAGTGTGGTGGGACTTACATCCCTCGTGTGCCGGGAGCATGGGTCCACAGGCTGGGAAGATGGGCTTTGCTGCGTGCTCCCCTGGGAACTTGACTGATGTGGGCAGGCTGTGGGAGAAGCCTGGCCCCTGGGCACACGCTTTAACTGGAGTCCAGCCCCCAGGCCATGGCACGGTAGGGTGGATGGGGTGGACTCTGGGAGCAGGTGGCTCTGGTCCCGGCGTGGCTTTTCCACGGACCAGCTGTATGTCACTGAGAGAGTGAGGTTCTCCATCGTCTGGTCTGTGAACCAGGGATGACAAGAATGTGTCCCTTCAGCGATCACTGTGCCACGTGAATTAACGTGCATACACAGCCGAGGGCAGCGCCTGGCAAACCTCCATGAATGTTACTCACGTTATCGCAATACACTGAGTTTGTAGCAACAGTGTAAAGAGAGAAAAATAAACCCATCTGACTTTGATAAATGTAAACCTCGATGGTCTCTCCTGCTTATGGAGAACAGTTTATTCTTAAAGAAAATAATCATCAGCATCATCATCATCATCATCCACCAGGATTCTCCTTAATAAAACCAAAGCAAGGGCAACCTAATGAATAGAGTTTGCTTTAACTCACGGAGCCAAGTTAAAGAAAGTCTGTTTTAAAATAACTAAAAAGGGCCTTTAAAAAAAAAAAAAGAATATCATACCCTAAACCCAAGGGCACAATTCAGCTTGGGAACTGTTTTAAAATATGACCATTTAAAAAAATAGTTTCATAGTTTATGATTTATCCCCTTAGAGCTCCCAACTTTCACATAAAAGCTGAGTGTATTTCTTTTCAAGACGGGCCTGCACTGTGAACATATCCAGGGGCTGCTGGTGCGCAGGGAATTCCTCTTCAAAGAAGCAGTTCGTGCTCAGCCTGTGCCAGACAGAGCTCAAAGCTCAAAGGGTAGGACTAAATTTGGAAACCACGGTGCTCAAGGGGGTCTACATTTGGCAAAGCAAAAAATAAAAATAATAAAACCAGGCGCTAACCCACATTGCGGACCAAGCGTGAGCCCTCTCTGTGATGACAACAGCTAGGACAAGATGTGATCATCTGCATTTAAGGGAACGTTCAGGCCGCTGACAACATGCGTGTGAATTAAGATTGAAACAGAAAACAAGTGTGTTGATGCCCCAGAATGGAGACTGAGCCTTGGGGATCTTCTCAATGATGTTTCTGGTGAGTTCCGTATGGAGCAGAGATGGTGAAGACGCAGATGACACTGTAGGGGGAGGGGGTCAAAATAAAGCTCTTGCTCCCAGGTAGACGACACTCTCTGGGGCAATGTGGCCAATGCTGGGTTTCAATACTGCTAAGAGCCGCAGGTGTTTGGCACCCTTAAAACCATGTGACAATTGGATCGTCTGCCCGACCTCCACACACGGGGTCTTTGCCTGCTGGGACTGCACTACCAGACCATGGCCTGTGGAATGTTGCCTTTTGCATAGTTTTGAGATTCTGCCTAAAATGTCCAGTTCCTAAAAGGGAACGTTGTGTTGTACACAGACATCCCTTTGCTACATGCATAATGCTGCCATCGGTACCACTGATGAGACCATCCAACCTTCTTTCGGGCAGAAATTTTGGGCTACCTCGGGAAAGGTCGAAAGAACGAATGCCTAATGTCCTCATGATGCACTTAAAACTGACTGTGTTGCCTTTCCAAAATAATTAAATAAATAAAATAATAGTGTGAACCAAGTAAATGCAAATAAGGTTGTTTCCCATTTTATTGTGAAGGGAAATAAATATAGGATGAGGCATTCGTGAGGTTTCTCCAGCAGGGTAAGAACGAGGCTTTTTAAAAAAATCACGGCAATACTGGATTTTACTGATGTGCAAGCTGCAGAGGCAAGATACCGTATTTTTTGCTCCATAAGATGCACTTTTTTTTACCCAAAAGTGGAGGGGAAAATGCCTGTGCGTCTTATGGAGTGAATGTTCATTTTTTTTTTTTTTAGCTTCTGTGGGTTCTCAGTCAACTAGAAGAGTATTTAAACATTAAAGTCTCTTCTCATTTGTTAATAACAGTGCTAATGTTTGTTAATACTACTGTTGAATTTACATTGTTGAAATATTGTGGTATATTTTATTAAATATTTTAACACACCATTTGGTTCCATTTTTTTTTCTTATTTTCCTCCTTAAAACCCTAGGTGCGTCTTATGGTCAGGTGCATCTTATAGAGCGAAAAAAATGGTAATTTGGAGTGAAGCTAAAGGTGAACGTGATGTGTTTTTTGAGAGGAATAAAACGACCCGTTTTTTAAAAAGCACTTTCTGGTCTGAACCCATCATTTTATTACACTTGTGTTTCCTAACCCTTATGCATGACGTGCAAAGACCTTGCTCCCCTCGGTTTTATCTGGCGAAGTTAGAGCTTGGTCCAATCAGAATGCATATGACCGGGTTCATAAAACCAGGTATCATCAAGAGAGACTGCATTTTAAAGTGATGGCTCTTTTCCAAACTAGATTATGTCTGTTGAGTACAATGTCTGATTTTTAGAGCATTCCGACAAAAACTCTAGCAATGTTGAAAGGTTTAAAATTCCCCCGGCCACCTCCTCTAAGTAAATATTAGACACTGAAACCAGGGAAGTTTGAGAATGGGACAGGTTGAGTACACTGTGACACAGACACCCAGCCACCACCTGCGGGAGGGCAGGGGGTGTCGCTGGGCTTCTTTCCACTTTGGGGTCTAGGGGCAGGAGAAGGACAGGTGCTGAGGAATGAGATTTGTTGAGTGACTCCGACCCTCAACCGGACTGTGTCAAGAGGGCCCCTGTTGATTTCTCCATCACCGGTCCTTTCCTTTAATCCCATCCTTCACACAGCTTCCAAAATTACCACCTGATCACAGAGCTGGTCATTTGCTTCCTTGCTGAAAGGCCCAAACAACGACGGATAGATCCCCTTAAACATCTCAGCGCAAAACGGCAGGGCCTCGCCAGTCTAACTCCCACCAGGACACTCAGCTTTGTTTCTTACCCTTTGATGCCATAAATCTCCATTCTAGTCATAAACGATTATTTTCTCATCTGTACAGAAGACCATTTTTTTCACATCTGTAATTTATTTTCATTCTAAGGACTGAGAATATGCAGATCATTGAAGTAACAATAACATATCCAGAGAAAACGAACATTGGTTTAATTTCGAGGGGGGGTATAATTTTGTTCACACTTATAATTTGATTTTTATTCATTTAATGTGTCAGTTAGGACCCCGTCAGGATAGAAAAGCCACGCAGCGATTGGAACGGGGAATGTTTGCTCTGAAGAATTCTGCACTCTAAGAGGACCGGAGCAACAAGAGACTTGCTAATACCGACTTCCCTGCTGGTTTCTCCTCCACTCAGCCTCTTTTCTACCTTTCTTCCCGTTGCTCCCCACTTGAAGACTCTGGAGGGACAGAAATTGGCATGCTGTCATTTTTCCTCCTCTGTTCCCATGGTGCATTGGTCATCATTCCAGGTAGCACTTGCAGCATTGTGTTTTGGATCACACGACGTCCCTTACACCTATGAACTGCAGGAGATCATCTTTTTTTTTTTTTCCTGGAGGGGAGAGTCCCTGTCCTACTCATAGTTGGCCTTCTGTGCACAGTATGTATACAGTGACCAGATCCCCAAGAACTGCTTGCTGATTTTTACACAAGACACTTAAATGTGGTTACAATGCACCCACTGATTCCCTGCGAATACACTGAGTCTGTCAGAGGGAGGGGCCGCTGCATTCTGATGGTCCAAGTGTTCTGTGCTTTTTGCCCTTTGTTAAAAGTCACCCCCCATGAACAATTGCTTAAGCTTTCCAATGGCTTATGAAATTATTTAAAAAGTCTGAAACTATTTATTTCTAAATAACTGACTCAGGAATCATCAGGAGAATTCTACTCAAAATTTTTCAAATAGGTTAGAATAAAAAATGTAAGTACGTACATTAAGAATATCCCAGGTCTCCTGGCAGCATTGCTAGCTGCCTGCTATTAGCAGGACAATCTGTTGCATTGGGCACGGGATGCTAAAGTCTTCACATTGAATTGTAAGCCAGAAGTCTTTCTACTCTAATGCTTGGATTATTTTTCTTAATCTTCATCCTTTATTTATTTTTTGTGGTTTTCTTTTATTTTATTTTAACTCTCTTAAACTTTCTCTGTTATTCAGGAAGGATAGCAATCTACAAATAAGGGCACTTTGCTGCACTGCTTGTCTTAATTGACTCATTCTTCTTCTCCTGCAATCACTTACCACTTGGCCAAACACATCAACTTTTAGGTTGGAGTAGGAATTCTTCTTATAATAATCCTCCTGGCTCCCATAATGACAAACATGTCCACAAGAGGAAAGTGAGCATTTTTTTTCCCAGTGCATTGGAAAACATCTTAATCAAAGTATAAATGACACACAATATTATATTAGTTTCAGGTGTGCAGCACGGTGACTCGACATTCCTATATCTGATGCAGTGATCACCACACCATGCCTAGTAGCCCCCTGTCACTGTGCCAAGTTGTTAGAATACGCTGACTGTGTCCCCTGTGCTGGACAATACCGCCATGCTCCCCCAGCATCTTCCCCACCCTGGCTCTGTCAAGTGCGGAAAGTGCTGCTGTTTCCTGAAGCTCTCCCTGCAAATCAAAATTGCTCATGATAGGGGAGGAGAGAATTTTTTTTCCACTCCACTCCTTTTAAAATCTTGTCTTAGAACTAAAGGGAACAAAGCCAACCATGGCTGGCCAGTGTGGAAAGGAGAAATAAAAAGTGCTGTTGAGTGTGGCTTTTAAAAATTAGACGGGGCTATGGGACTCTCGATGGTATTGAACTCAGCAAAGCCCAGAGTGATCTTGACACCCCTGCAAAAGTATGAACACACTGGGACAGGGCTCTCAGAAATACCAGACTGCGAACTGTTAGTGATGTAGAAACACTTGGATTCCAGAAATTAAGGACTGAGTGTGAGTAGCCAGTAAACAATATCAATATAAATTATTTATTCATAGTCATTTTAAAATATCTCTGCCAGCATTTTCCCTATTTTACAAACATCTATACTGCACAGCAGCTGCTGACTTATTTTAATTCATAAAAAAAATGGCTATATTTAAATCAAAAGGTAAGTGTCAGATCAGAACAAAACAGAGAGGGCAGGAGAATAAACTGAATAAAGTCCAAATATGACTTCTAAAGGCAGACAATGTAAAAGCTATAATTTGAGTGTAAGCCTAAGACTCTTTAAACACAGTAATTAAAGGACATCTGCTGGGGACACAGCTTTGCTATTGGATAACATTAATGGCCCTGTAGTATTTCCTGACACTCCCCAAAATATGCCCCTTTGCTGGTAATTCATTCACATTTCAGTACCATTATTAGCTACTAATTCAAACAATCCAACGGAAGACAACGGGTGGATGACCTTGAACAATCACCCTCTCAGTGAGCAGGATTTATCTTGTGTCTCTCGGAGATGTCAGTGCATTCCTGAGACTGTGACTGGCCCTCCGAGGTCAAGTCCATGTGAAACAAGGGGGGAAATCGTGGCATAAACCTGAGGTTCCTTCTCATTATTTTTAGAATATTGAGAAAACCCATCCATATAGTATGCTTTCTATAAGAAAAAAAAATTTTTTTAAATGTTAATTAATAGTGACAGTGCAGTCAGGGGTAGTCGTGTATACGTTCAACCACTTATTTCTTTTTTTACTTCAACCTGTAAGAACATTTGAGAATCACGTAAATTTAGAGCCAGAGAAAACATTCACTGCTCACAGCAGAATGGTGGGAGTTTAATGGACAGCTCCTCAGGGGGCTTCTTTTGCAAAATATTTTAAACACAGTCTGCCAAGTTCACACTCCGCCCTCCTTTCCACCTCCTTTTCTCTCAAGAAATTTGAATTTTTAAAGCAATGTTGTACCCTTGGCCTTTCCAATATGGAATGCATTAAGAGAAAACCCATAAATAAATGCTTACTTATTCTCGTGAGAAAGAAAACAGACACCTCAAAATTGACCTTCTTGCCAGCAAAGGGGAGAGGCAGCAGACATGTCTGAAGAAGACGGCAGAGCAAGAAGTAAGTGGCATGCCCTCTGACGGGCTTCCTGTATTTCTTGGATGTGCGAGGAGCATGTTGTTTGGGGTGGCTCCATTACAAATGTGGGAAGAAAGGGGGCGAAGAAAAATGGATTGGACTGGGTCAATGCCTGGCGAGAAGAGAGGGTTAGCATTTCCCCCTGTCTGAAAACCTCCGGCACAGGAAGTGACGATGTCTACTGGTTTCATGTGAAATCCCCAAAAGGAAAATGCAGAGTTTGAATTCCCTGGGCGACATGAGGCCTTAGCAAATAATTGCCACAGTGTTCTAGGAATGAGGAGAATACTGATCTATCTAAATGGACTTCCAGTTATTGATACCACTGAGCCTTCTACTTTCTTCTCCTCCTCCTCCTTTTCCTCCTCTTCTTCCTCTTCCTTTAAAATTTTATTCTTGCCTGACCAGGTGGTGGTGCAGTGGATAGAGTGTCAGACTGGGACCCAGAGGACCCAGGTTCGAAACCCCAAGGTCACCAGCTTGGGTGCAGACTCATTCGGCTTTAGCATGGGCTCACTAGCTTGAGCACAGGGTCACTGGCTTGAGCATGGGATCACAGACATAACCCCATGGTCACTGGCTTGAGTCCAAAGGTCGCTGGCTTGAGCCCAAGGTTGCTGGCTTAAGCAAGGGGTCACTCGCTCCACTGTAGCTCCTTGGTCAAGGCACATATGAGAAAGCAGTAGATGAACAACTAAGGAGACTAAGGGACCACTACAAAAAATTGATGCTTCTCATCTCTCTCCTTTCCTGTCAGTCTGTCCCTCTCTCTGTCTCTTTCTCTATCTCTGTCACATACAATTTTTTTTGTTATTCTTCTCATGTATTTTATTATAGTTAAAACTGATGTTAGGGCCTGACCTGTGGTGGCGCAGTGGATAAAGCATTGACCTGGAAATGCTGAGGTCGCCGGTTCAAAACCCTGGGCTTGCCTGGTCAAGGCACATATGGAAGTTGATGCTTCCAGCTCCTCCCCACCTTCTCTCTCCGTCTCTCTCTCTCCCTTTCTCTCTCCTCTCTAACATGAATAAATAAATAAATAAATAAAAACTGATGATAGTGTTGTACCCAATGTGTAGAGAAAACGTCTTAGACGATCATTATTTCTCATCATGCCATAGTCTTCCATCCACCCAGTGTATATCCAAAATGTTTCACAAGTTGTTCTATTATAGTATCCTTTTCCCATCGGAAAACCCAAACATACGTACTAAGGATGCATGCTGTTCTTCACATGCTAACAGTCCAAGTTTTGAATTTTAACTATTTCATCTTAACTTAATATGTACTAGAACTCAGCCACACAAACCTCACACCACCCCGGATTTTTTTTTTCTTTTCTGCTGATGTTCATGGCATTGGGGGCTATTTTGCACAGAATTAGAGAAGCCTGGGTTAGAATATGTGAGGTATCTTAGAGAAAAAATAAAATACCTCATAGATTGCAAAATTAAAAAAAAAAAGAAGAATTCCTAGCTAAGTGATGAAGAAACAGTAGTGTTAGAAAGCTGAGAGAGTGAAAGTTTCTGGAGGGACCCAAGAACATTCACTCCCCAACACTTCATCAGAAGTACCTAAAATAAACAGTAGAAAAATAAAAATAAAAAAGAGAATGGATCAAATTGGGGCCCTGAGAGAACCTAAGTTGATAACTTCTCACTGTGAGATTCCCCTCAGTCCTGAGGAAGTTCCAGAATCTCTCTTTTATGCAAAGCACTGCACAACGCAGAACAGACTTGGGAAAATACTCACCCATTATTTATATATCAGGCCCAACACCAGGGGCTCTTCAGGAAGTAGGATTCCCTGTGAACACTTTGCAATGCAGTTACAGCAACAAAACAAACACCTAATATAACCTGAGCTCCTTTACTAGCCCCAACATGGATACTAGTAGGGTCATCGTCTAATAAGTACATACGTACATTTTTCTTTTTTATAAAAAGTAGAATTCTCAGCTTGCCTCCCTTAAGGTTTCACTGTGATATTTTTAGAAAACCCAGAAGAGAGCCTTCTGTGTACTTTGCACAGTCTCACATGTCCTTAAATTCTTGCCTTCCCTTCTTCCTTGCTTCTCCTTGGTCCTTAAAGATACCTGGACAGTGGGATCTCTGTTCTCATCAGAGTCTGCCCTTCAGGGTGAGAAAACCTAGTGTCCATCCTAGGTCCTGGTTGGTCCACACTCCTCAATCTGCTCAGCGTTGCGGCTGCTTAAGAGATTCTGGGATTCCTATTGTTCTTCCTCTTCTAAAGTGATGGTGGTGGTGGGGGACACCCTCCAGACCACACATTGTCCCTCACAGGACTCATTAACACCTGTCTTCTCAGGAAACCCCACGTGGACCTGGGGACTTCCCTTAGAGCCCCCACATGAGCTCGTTCCACAGCACAGAGAACAGACTGTGGGCTACTCTCTTGTTTGCATTTCCACTGGGCAGTTCTACACAAACGGTTTCCCTTCGTGGAAATGTCCTGACATCAGTCATATTGCATGCCAATTGCATTTGAGGCTCTTTGCATCTCGTGCCAATGACCTATGAGTTCCGGTTATCCTCATTGTACAGATGACAAGCCTTAGCATAGCAGAGTTGAATGTGTTGGCTAAAACCAGGTAGTGTGAATAGTGGCCTACTGGCCTTCAATATTATGCAAGTTGCGTGTCCTATATTCACCATGAACTATCCTAGAATTGTCTAGATTCCTAAAATGGGCAAGATTTGGGGTAAGCTGGGATGTCCACTTTCCAAATTATGGGTCTGCTAACAGGTACCCACAGAGCAAGGTGTGTGTGGGATGATCAGACAGCTCCTGAGGGTGCAGCCGTCCTGATTTCATTGAATCCACGCTACTCATTTTCCCTGGAATTACCATCCACTCGTGAGCAGGACTTAGGTCAGATGAGCATCTTCCCATTACTGAGTCAACTTCATGAGCCTCCCGTTGTCACTTCATCTCCGTAGAAGCCAGTCTAGGCATCGTGACTTTTATCTAAGAACTTCAGTGAGCAGAGAGGTCTCAAGATGATGTGAAGCACAGCTCCTGGGGCCCCACTGCCTGGTTCCGAATCCCAGCCTTGTCAGTATCTGTGGCCCTGAGCAGCTCGCTTAACACTTCTTCTTCTATACAACGGGTCTGGTGATGGTACCTCCATCACAAATCTCCTAGGAAAATTAAAGGTCGCACTTATAAAATATTTACACTAGTACCAGCTAGTTAAAAAAGATCTTGAAATATGTTCAAGAATGACTGTGTGGAGAAGACCCGTCGGAGTTGCTCAGTGGATTCAGACCACCACGTGTCTTCTTATTTCTCCGGGGTCTAAGTGAGCTCCTTCCTGAGTAATTATCTGGAGTGATAAGAATGGGGAGAAGGAATGGGTTTTGGATCACAACTCTATTGTATTTCTGTGACTTTGGAACCTCCTGAACCTCATACTAAACCCACACCTTCTTGCTATTTGATTTCCATTTGCTCTTGGCAAAATATGCATTTCCCCATCTAAAGAAAAAAGGCTCAGGATAGATAACTGGAGATCACATATCCAGCTCTTGCAAAATAGCATTCTGATGAGAGGAAGGTAAATTAATCAGACTCCTGGTGATTAAATCTCTTTGAAAATGCACAAGAAGAGAAGAAGAAAAGAAAAAAAAAAAAAAAAAAAAAAAACCAGGAAAGTGAACAAGGGCGCCGTAGAAATCCATTTCCAGTCAAATCCTAAACATCACTCCACAAGCTCCCGAAATACCTTGGACCTGTTTAAATGGATGCTTTGTTGGGCTGCACAATTCCTTATCACTTTAGAGACAGTTAAATACATTCATATGTAATTTGCTTTTTGCCCAGTGCTTATTAAAAAGGAGAAACCCTAAGTGGGTTTACTTTAATATTTGCACAACAAAAATATTAATATCCATCAGAAAGGTCAATTTGGGATGTGCATTTGCCTAGTTTCGATGATATTTGTATGCCAAGCATTTGATATCCCCAACATGGTTTCGGAGACTCAGGAAGGGAAGTGCCCGAGCGATCCTGAACGTGGCCCTTGTTTGGAAACGGCCTGAGGTTCACTGTAGAGATTATAGGATGTTACTGTTTTAGGAAATAAATGAACGTGTTGGACTATAGCCCACATTCCATTTTACCTGGAAAATCATATGCCACCGGCCACAAGGTGGTTTTCTTTTTTTCCTAATAAATAGTTGTGCAAGGTCGTGATGTTAAGCATAGGCAGATAAAGGTAAGAAGGCAAGGAGGTCTTCCTCTTGGGAGAAGATAAAGATAAGAAGGCAAGGGGGTCTTCCTCTTGGGAAAAGGAAAACTCTGGAAAGGTCTTAATAGTCTTTTCCATGTTTTTCCCCTTTTTAATTTTTTTTTATTTAACTAACTGCACTGAAATTGTTTAGATGAAGTTACATCTGCTTCCTTGCTGTTTTGATATTTCCTTCATAGACACCCATGGTTTTCTGTTCAACTACAGGTCCTAGTCGAACCAGCATAGTTTTGGCTTTCCTGCATTTTATCTCAGAAGTTGAGCCAAGCTCAAATTAGATTCATAATTTCTGTTCTTTTCTTTTCTTCTTTTAAATCCCACAAACTCTATATGGTTATAGATTATGTCTGTTTAGAAAAATTCAGTGAGACTGAAAAGATAACCTGCCCAATGAGAACCTTATCATTTAGCCTGTAAAATCCTGTTTAAATCATTGCCATCAAAAAAGAAGAAAAGTAGAAATAATGTGAATCAAGGCCAGACTCCTCAGGCAAGTGAACTTATTTAAATAAGGAAGGATAGTAAAGAAAACACAACTTCAAACAAAATTATCATTTTGTATCACAGGACCCATTATTGCTAAAGAGTCAACAAGTTTGAATGACTTTCAGTAACGTAGAATGCAAAAAATAAATAAATAAAAGAGGCTTGTGAGATTTTTATAAAATACTTATAGCATAGTTCCATCTGTTAATTATGTTACTCAAGTGACTCATTTGGAATTATTCAAATCTTTCTATTTTATCCAACAAGTAGTGTTGTTCTTTGACCCCACATCTTGAATTGCCCCTGTAGGAATTTCACAATGCTTTTTGAAAATAACACAGTCTCACAAAGCTCATTCTCAGAGATGGAAGGGGACTTGGGGTGGTGAACACACAATACCATATACAGATGATGTATGATAGAATGGAACATCTGAAACCTATATACTTTTATTCATCAAAGTTACCCCCATAAATTCAATATTTTTTAAAACAATGTATGACCTGCTCAAATCCTAGAGACATTAGATTTCTGTTTCTCACGGTGAACCCACGGTGGCCAGTTGCCCAGTCAGTCGGCTCAGGCAACACGGTGCACAGGAGCTTGCTTCCAGTCATGCGGGAAATTGTGAATAGATCCCACGGGTCAGTTGCAAGAAGACTCAGTAGAAAGAGGTCTGTACCATTGGAAAGGCATGTGTGGCCTTGGTACCCATGCCAACTTGACAATTTCCTGCCTTTCCTCCACATTGTGGAGTTTTCAGAATCATCATCACTTTATATCTGAGTCGTAGAGTGAAATGTGTTAGGAGACTGGACATCCCAGGTGACTCTACAAGCATTTGCATAGAAGAAAAGGAGAGCAGGTGGGCCCTCCAATCTGGATGCCACAGAGAAAGTCAGATGTGAATCCAGTGATCCTGATGAGACAATGTCCTTGAAAACAGATAGTAAGGAACTAGCCGAGTCCCTCTTGACATGGAACCCAGCCAAGTCATTGTGAGATCGACAAACACAGAGGGATAGATACATCTTTGGGAAGAAAGTGTCTAAAAGCAAATAATTGATTACAACGTCAAAAACAATGCCAGAATTATTCCCCTAATTATAGAACATTGGCAGGGACAAGTGTTGTTGTAAGCTATTATTGATGCATAAATTTAAAAAGCACTAAATTTTATCACGGGCCAAATTTGTTCCATGTGTGTGAAGTCAAGATACACTTACCTGGAATGTTCAAGTGTTTTTTGTTGTTGTTTTTTTAATGCGTAATGTGTATGCAAGTGATTTTATTTTATTTTTCCAAAGTTACTTACTCTTATTTTAATGTTTTGCATACTTACGTCTATCTGTATTTACTGTACTAAATATCTATCCAGTAGATGCTTATATGCCAAACACAATGTTAAGTATCAGGGATGAAAAAATACATTAGTGTCAGCTCTGGAGGAGTTCCCGATAGGATTAGCAGAGACAGATCACAAACATACGCAGACTTATTCTATAATGTGCTACAGATACTAAGAAATGTATAAACAAAAGTGCGACAGGGCCACAAATGAGGGGATGATCCTGCTCCGGCAAGAGGCGAAGGAGTTGGAAAATATCCAGAGAAGGTCTTTGATGTGGGCGTTGAGGAATGGAGAATGTTCTACGCATTCTGGCAAACGTTACTGATGAAAAGTTCTGGGTGATTATTTAGTTCCCCGGCCTCATTTTCAAGATGAAGACCACGAGACCAGCAGCAGTGAAGAGATTCGTTGAAAGGCACAAAGAGCAAGAGGCACAGAGGAAGGGAATGCCCAGGGCTTGGCTTCCAGGGCACGGGACTGTCCATCCACACAGGACTCTGTCCCCAAACCACTGTCCTCTTCGCAAAACCCACCCCCATATCCCATTCGATCTTGTTAACATGGGTTAGTTATTGAACAGGAAAATACTACCTAAACGGAAGTCTCTGTTTAAAGGAGGCAATGATGAAAGCAAAGATCTAGGAGGGATTTTTTTTTTTTTTTTAGTCATTGTTTCAAGATATCTTTATTTATTTACTTTACCTGGCATTGTTTATCTGGATACTCTTTTTAGTTTGGTACAAAAAGGAAGTGTCATACTATTGACTTTTTCATTGACTGCCAGAAATTCTGAAATGACAAGTGTTATTTATTATTTAAAATCTCCCTTGCAACCAGTACCCATCTGACACTTACTTCCCAGGGTCTGGCAACGTTGAATCGGGCCCTTTGCCATCTGGACAGATGGTCAGAAGTAGGAGTCACCAAAATACCATCTATGGTGCACCAATTGTGCAAGTCTCGGGTGTGAGTCTCAGCCTAATTGCCCACGTGGCTTTCAGTGCTGATTTATATCACCCAGATTAAAGAGCAGAGGGCGGGTAACGTGTCTTCCCTTGGTGGCTCAATATCAACGTTCATGTTCTTCTGTTTCCTCTCAATTCTCTTCCCCGGGGAGCTCCATTTGTTTTTAAATCCACAGAAAATCGCATTTTGAACGTTGGTGAGCCCTCCACATATTTCAAGCATATGCTTGCGTTGGGACGTGTCTTCGTCCCAAGGTGGGCAGACAGCGAACTTGGCACTCCAGGGTGGCACGCAGCCATGTTCTGCTCTCGGAGAGACTGAGCCGAACCTGTCAGTTGTTTAGATTTAATATTTCTCCTACAATAAAGAGATGTCACTGCAAGCTTGAATTCGACGTTAAAGAGACAGTTGACTGCATTATCGGTCAATTCTGTCCATAAGGTTTTAATGGATTAACAACGTGGAGGAACACGGCTCTTCACATTATCTTGGACATTTGGAATATTGAAACGAGCTTGGCCATATGGTGAGCAAATGGCAGTGATTAACTGCTTGTTAATTAGCTGCCATAGGAGCATAAGCATAACCATGTATGGGTCAGCTGGGTTAAGCTGTAGAGACCATAGTTCCTTATTGTTTCGGCCACACAAGCTCCTTAAAGAAGCCAGTGATCATGACTTTCATATAACTAATTTTATTCTCTTAATATAACGTAACGTGAATGCGTTTTGTCTATTCGTTAAATGTTGATACAGTCATTAGTATCAGTGGATATGTTTTAATGTATTCTAATCATATAATCAATACCACGGTAACTCCAATGCATTGTACCATGTGTATCTGTGTCATAGACATTGTCAAATTTTACAGATGCTTCTCTTGGTTGCCACTGAGTGTGATTTTTAAATTTTTTCATTTTAATCATCAGTGAAAAATAGTTTAACATTTCAACCATTATTCTGACACAGAGCACAACAAAATATCAGGGTTTTTTTCCCCCCACATGCTTCTATCACACTGATTTATTTGGCTTAAATGTTAACTTGAGTGTTTGGAATGTTAGTGAATCAGATGGGAAATATTTAGTGTCTGTCATATTTAATGGTTTGTACACATCGAAACAAATGAGAAAAATCATCAATACTTCTGCGCAACAGCAGTAACCCCAAAGAAAACAACCATAGGAGTTGATTTTTCCCTTCAGGGGTGTGAGGAGGGGAAGAGGGTGGGCGGACCTGTGTCCTTGTCTTCTCCTGAGGACAAAAATAATAACTCAACTCTCCCGGTTTCCCCATTTGATAAAAGGTATGTGGGGAATATTGGTCACATCATATGGAATGTAAATTGTATTTAATAATCTTGCTTCCCACCTGCCTTCAAAAGAAAAAAAAAAAGAGACCTTTCTGGGTTGGTGATTTGGGGATGGTGGCTGTTCAAATGCAAATAGAGACCCTCTTTTGCTCTTGACCTCACCCTGACCCACCTCAGAGCCCCTCACAACTAGGTCATAACATCAATCCTTTGGAACCAAACACAGAGAAGCCTAGACAACCTAGATTTTCACACATGGCTCAAGTCTTTACAGGTCTATAGTAGAAGCTTAGTTTACCACAAGTCAGGTGGGGTACAGGGTTAGTTAGAGGAAGATGGTTCAGTTTCTCAGACCTTGTGCCTTTGGTTCAGTGGGGGCTAAACTTGGAAAGGAAACTAAAGAAAGCCATTGTTACATTTGTTTTTCTGCCCATGTGTTTGTGGATTGTAATGTAACACACACCCCGAAAGGGCATCAGAGCCTGAAGTGGGCTCTCCCTCAAGGAAGCGGTGCTTCCTCACAAGAGATACATCTAAGTATATATACTTAAGATGCCGACTTATAAGTATGTATATTCTCATAGTGTCTATTTATAAGTATGTATATTTGCCTGACTTGTGAGGGCACAGTGAATAAAGCGTCTACCTGGAACACTGAGGTTGCTGGTTCGAAACCCCGGGCTTGCCTGGTCAAGGCACATGCAGGAAGCAACTACTACGAGTTGGTGCTTCCCACTTCTCCCTTCTCTCTCTCTCTTCTCTCTCTAATAAAATTAACCAATAAAAAAAATTATAAGTGTGTATATATTCTGTAGCTTGGTAATTCTGTCTTTGGGTATAAAAACACAAAGGGCATAGAAATAGTGATAAAGCGTTGAATCTGATCAAGGAAACTAGCACTTTTGGAGAAGAGTTGGTATATTATTCTGTGGGAAAGGAAGACTGTATAAATAAAGCAAGGGAAACATTTAAAAATTACCACACTAGACCGTGAGGACACTATGCCAAATATTTTATGACAGTTTTCAAGGGAATGATCTCCATCTAGTCGCTTTCCAGGCAAACGAGAAGGGGACAACCCATTAGATACTGGAGAGGAAAATGGTCGCTCTGGGCATCCTTAATTTCTAGACGACCTCTTGTCTGCTGCCGTCACAGCATAAAGGAGTCAAAGTCAGGGCTTTCTGTGTCCACGTTCCCGTCAGCCCAACTAATAACACCACTCTCCTATCTGCAGACAAAGGCGGCGCCTGCATGATGTCACATTGGAGTAAACGGAGCTTTAAAAACCATTCTATTAGAGCTTAGAATCCTCACATTGACTAACATTATGAAACGTCACTCTTGACCATGTTGTTTTCATCACAGTGTTCAACCTAGAAAGAAAACATTTGTCCTAGCTGGTAAATAATTTTTCCCCCTCTGTTTCCCTTTGCTAGAGATGGTCTTAGATTGCTCACATAAGTGAATAATGTAGGATAGATATTATCATCAACATCCCAATAGCTGATGTTTGGTGCAAAGGCTGGTGAGGTTCCCACAATATATTCCTCCCCTCCAAAATATATATACAGGATGGGGCAAAAGTAGGTTTACACCTGTGAGTACAAGAAACACAGAGTTTATTCCTGAATTATTATTTATTAAGTATTGTAGAATTTATTTTTATTACTACTGTAAACTTACTTTTGCCTCAGTGTGTGTGTGTTTGTGTGTGTGTTTGTATTTTTCTTTTTAAAAAAAATACTAGCAGGTTCTCTGATTTTTATCAGTACTTCTACTTGACAGTAAATAGAAAGGCTGGTGTAAGGGGGAGGGGACAAACTGCAAAAACCTTGAGAAAAAACCCCACCCTGACCCCCGTGCCTTGAAGTCATCTCACGAGATGTGTCTTCATTCCTGGGCTATTGCAGTTTTACCCCGCTCTCCGGCACATCTGCTGTCCCAGCAGAAGGACAAGGAAGGCAAACAAAACGTAAAATGAGTGAATGAGTCAACATGATATCTTTAACAAGGAAAATAGGAAGATATTAATGAGATATCTCGTTCTCTTGCCCCAATGTCAAGAGATGAGTCATTTTTCTTGACATTGGGCCTTCTCTGGTGCTGAAAAGAACTCAGTCTCGAGGTTGCTCACTGCGGATCAGCACGTCCCTGTCCATAGCCCTCTGTATCTGCATCTAACTCGGTGTCAGGTCATGTGATTCCCTGATCACAGCACAGTAGTCTCTATTGATTGGCTGGAGCTCAGTCACGTTTGAGGGTTGTTAATCCTCCAGTAATGAACATCTCATTGGGGTGGGCTGAGATCATTGACAGACCTTAGATATCAATTTGGTTCTTTGAAAATATTTGCTTTCACTTGCTAAAGATTTCATCTATTATTTCTTACTTGATTTGAGTGGCCTTGAGTACCAATGCCTCCCCATTTTTTTTCTCAAAAATGTCATTTTGAATAAAATATTTTTACATGTGTGAGTTAGATTTTAAACAATCTCAGCATACCTTTTGTTTCTTTCTTTCTTTTTTTTTTCATTGTTTCTGGTTTCTTGAATCCTCTGTAAAAGCATAACTAACTTTGCATTCTTGAGTTTACTAGTTATTCAATGTGCTCCTAATGGGTCTATCATCCCAAATTTCATCATATGTTTATGTAGCAATAAGCTCTTTATAGACAACGGAGGCACAACCATACAAAGTAATTATCAGTTTCGTTGTTGATTTCACTTGTTCCAAATTTCTTATGTATCCAAACTATGTGTATTAATAGCTCCTCCTTGCTTTTTAAGTGTTCATTAAGAAAACCCATTTCACACCATGGGTCCTGGATGAATTTTACCTCCCCCTTCCTTGGTGATTATGCCCCGTGCTGCATGTGACTATGCCATGAGAAAAATTCTGAAATCTCCCTTTAACAGGTGCTCATATTTTAAGAGCTTAGATGCAGGAAGAAGCCTGCTGACCTTGGAGGTACGTTGCTGGGGGTATGGGCAGACATAACTTCCATAAGGAATTAATTTTTAATAAATGCATTTTGAAAGTCAATATGAGTAAATTAATCTTTCTCCCATCCCCTATGCTTCCCATGCACCCAGCATTTCTATTTTAATGAGATCTTTTGAATTGAACTTCAGACACTAAACTATGCTTGCTTCTTTGACCACCGTCCCTGCTCTTCATTGGATGATGTAATGACAAAAAGGGACACTTTGTCTCAGAATCTGCTAAAATCTTTGGGTGGCTGTGTACGATTCACAAATGAAGAAATATCTCCAAGTTTCTATAGCATATCAAGGATAGAGGCTACAGTTTTAAACCGAAAAGCTGCCTTCGAAATCACGTTGAGAACTGTTCAGTCTTCTGTGTCCTGTCCCAATTTCCAGCTTTGCTCATCATGGCATGGTTGTCTAACCCCTTCTCGAAGTCCTCGGGGGACAGGGACACCCGATGTCCCAGGTGACATGATGGGTCACCAGCTTCCATGGATGCACAGTGATATATATGTGTGGATGCTCCCAGCATGAATATTTGCAAGTTCATTCCTTTGTCATTCAGCCTTCATTGACACAATTTTAAAATGTGAAGGAGAAAATAAAACAGTCCCTTAAGATTGGATCTAAAGCCAAACTGGTTTCCCATATTAATACTTCTGTTTCCATCAGTGGGGGGGGGAGGGAATCCCACATACCAGAGAATTAAACTGCGGAAAGAATTCACTGTAGTACTGAGTTCAGTCCTCTTTCGAAGGAGCATCGGGTGTGTAAGGTATTCACAGAGGAAGACGGAATCATGTGTCAGAAATGAGGCACCTGGAGACTTTTCAAGCCTTCCAGGATACTTTGCATTATTCCTTTGCAAGAAGCAAAAGACCACAGTACCATTTTCGCTGGGTTGACCACGATGCTTTTGTGATACCTGTGTAAGTACTATTTCTTGAGCATCTATTATATGACCCTGGTCACCGCTATATGCAAGGGGGGGCTGTTGTGCTACCTCCTTTCCAGGTGACAAAACTCAAGCATGGAGACGTTTCATGACCAACTAATGTAATGCATTAAATAAGGGACATACCTGGAAACCCACACCTGAGTAAGTGGCTTTGGAGCACGTGCTATGTCCTTTTCATCAGAATGCCTGCTTCACACTACTGTGTTGAAGTCTCTGGGGTCAGTTTCATCTGTGGTGACTTTGCAAGGCGTATTTTCTGTATAGTGTAGATTCTCTTGAGTCATTATTTATTCTATGCATAATAATTGATCCCCTGATATGTGTTCCGGCTGGACCTGTTCTTCTGGCCTGGAAAAAAAAAATCTCTATTTTATTCCACCATAAGAAAACACTAAACTTAATTTTTAATGACCACAAATCTGTGTTCTTTCAGTATTTTCTGAAATCCAGCAATAAAAGATAATGGATATAAGCTGAGGATGCTGGATATTTATGGCAAATTCGAGGGAAAAAAAAGCATATTTTACATCCTTAAGTTGTCCAATTGAGAGGCTGTAAATCACAATTATATCAAATATTTTAGCCATAAAAAATGACATCTTTGTGTCTTTAAGAAGGTAGCTTGTGTCTTCTAATAGAATGATCCTGACAATTTTATTATGAGTTTAGTTACATAAATGAATCTTTTTCCCCCTTTCTCTGCTAATAAAGTGCTTTTAGAAATAAATTACTTCAATTTGAGCATAATGGATGGGGACCTTATGCACAATCTTGTGAACTGTTCATCATAACTGGAAGTCACTTATTTTTAACGTAAGAATTATCTCATAAATTTTGAAAGCTGGGCACTGGCTACTAAGTTTAGCTATATTTCTCCCTGTGAACCCATAATAAATAGATGTATTATACTCAATTAAATGATGAGAACCTGCTGGTTCTGAGGCTCTCCTCCATCCACAGGTTCACAGTGTTTCATTCCAACCACTACCCACTAACCTTCAGAGCTGAGCTGGACTGTGGGTCCTGTTTTGATGAAGGAAGCAGAAATGTCTCTGGGTTTCTTGTTGTTGTTTGCACACAGGAATTTAGAAGGAAATCTCTTTCAAAACTGTTACAAGTGCTGGAGCAATGGGTTTCACAGTGACCTTTATGGCATGATTGACAGAAAGTGGTTTCCCTAACTTACCAGGTGAACTACTGCCACTATAGCCAGGAAGTGGGGATACAGGGGGACTATTACTGCAACTGCTGGGTCTGAGGATGCCTGGACTTGGCTATGGGGTAGGGAGTAGGATCAAGGTCCACCCCCCACAGCTGCTGAGACCTCGGACACAGAGTCTGGTCATCGCTGCCGAAACACCATTAACATCCAACCTACCGGAGATGTGATTCCAGGATCTCAACACTCCTCACCATGCTCACAGCCTCTCAGCTTCCTCCAAGCTAACAGTGGCATCTCCGGGCGTTGCTTACAGGGGGAGAACCGAAAACATCAGTCAATAGACTTTGGTCTCTTGGTGCATCTAATTCTGAAGTCATCATAACGGCTTTCTCTCACATGTGTTCCTTTGAGCACAGCGGGCCATGGTTTTCGTCTGCCTGGTTGAGTGATTTTATGGTTATATTTTCGAAATTTAAAAACACAAAGCCTCCAAAAAATGGACAGGAGACCAAAGAAGACTCTGGGAATAAAATATGGGTTGACGAGACCCCCAAAAGAAAAGCAAGACAAAGAAGAAGAAATTGGCAGATCGAACACGGTCTCTATATACTCATCAGTCACGTTAAGATGTAAAAAGTAATAAAAGTAATGACAATTCAATCCAATTAAAAAGAGGCCAAACATCTTTTGAAATTTTCAGGAGGCTCATTTGAAATGTAGATTACTTACCCTAGGATGTGTTGAAATTAGGTTGAGCCTTTTGAGTATGTCCTTGCGTGATGTAGCCCATTGTATTCATGTCTTCAAACTTAGAAATCTGTTATATTGACCACAGTTGGCCCTTTGCTCTAGCTGACTTTATTTTGAGACTACAGTATATAATGCATATAGCATACAAAATATGTATCAACTATGTTATCAGAAAGACTTCAAGCTATTATTTGTAGTTTTGGGGGGAGTCAACATTTTTATGTGAATTTCTACTGCATAAGGGATCAGTGCCCCTAACTCTACATTGTTCATAGGTCAATTGTAATTATTTTTACCATATAATTAATATAAGTTTACCATAAATATAAAACATATTGATAAAAAAATAAAATAAAATCAGCTATAATATCACCCCTAGAGATAACTTCCATCCTACACAGGGGTAGTTAACCTTTTTATACCTACCACCCATTTTTGTATCTCTGTTAGTAGTAAAATTTTCTAACTGCCCACCGGTTCCACAGTAATGGTGATTTATAAAGTAGGGAAGTAACTTTACTTTATAAAATTTATAAAGCAGAGTTACAGCAAGTTAAAGCATATAATAATAATTACTTACCAAATACTTTATGTCGGATTTTTGCTGTTTGGCAGAATAAATCTTTATAAAACAACTTACTGTAATAGTTAAATCTATCTTTTTATTTATACTTTGGTTGCTCTGCTACCACCCACCATGAAAGCTGGAACGCCCACTAGTGGGCGGTAGGGACCAGGTTGACTACCACTGACCCAACATTACTGTCCTCGTGTGTGTGTGTGTGTGTGTGTGTGTGTGTGTGTATATACTTACGTTTTATCAAAATGAGATGACTTCAAATTGATCAATAAGAGTTCATTCATATCTAGCAGTTTTCTACTAAAAAAAAAAAATAATTGAAACCCTGTTTCCATATGGAGATGGCAACAAATTCTAAAAGTAACATTTTTTGGACATGCGAAAAAGACTCCACCAGATCATTAACATTAACATGCACGCTTATAAACATGCAGCCTTGCCTGCTCAGCCCTGTGAACGTTATTACCCACCACATAGCAAGCACTCCGGAAACCTCATCACTTGTTTATGCTCCTTCCTTAGTTACTCTATGTAGACTTTACTTAATTTCCTGTTTGTTACCCTTGTGTAGTATTTCTGTATCAATTTATACATTTTTAACGGCACTGATGGTGATGGCCTTTCTTATTGTGTTATTTTGCAAACTCCTGAGGCCACAGCTCAACAAGGCAAGAAAACGCAGACTTTGGAAGTGGATGGAGTTTGCAGCGTGGGGCACCAAACAGGAGAAAGCTGTTCAGAGAAAGTGATTTAGAAATCTGCCGCGGTCCCCTGTGTTCGGTGTTAACTGCACACTGGCAGGGGTGGGGTGGGTGCAATGGGAGGTCTGGCCCTGAGCCACCTGCAAGTTTGCTGTGGGCGGAGCAGAGACCTTGCAGACCTCCCTGTGTTCAGATACCTGTGATTTCCGGTGACCCCAGTGTGGAGGGAGCCTGCTTAACAACCAGGCATTTAGCTGAGTCCCAAACTATTTATGCAATTGGTGCCCTGAATTTACTTAGGCCCGAGGAGATTTGATACACTTTTCCTCCTCATAAATAAAACCAAGGTGTTAGTGACTTGCCCATCTCTTTCAACCCCAAACAGCCTCTAATGGATTATTTCAGGTCAATCGGAGCACTTCAATGAGCAGGCTCATCCAGTCTGTAATAGTCCCCTCCCTCACCTGGAATTACGGCATCCTGGCCACTCCTTGGAGGACCCCTGCATCTCCCATCCTGTTGAAATCCACTACAGAGTCCCCGTCAGCATCCTTGGTCTATAGAATATTTCCACATGATTATTTTTCAAAGGTAATAGGGCACCCCTCCCACTTTTTAAAATAAAGTCTGGGTGACGAGAAGGGCATCAGGAATGGCCTCTCTAGTCTGTGGGGTCTTTCTTCCTTTCTTTCCTTCCTTCCCTTCCTTCCCTTCCTCCCTCCTTCCTTCCGTCCGTCCGTCCCTCCCTCCCTCCCTCCCTCCCTCTCTCCCTCCCTTCCTTTCATCTTCCTCCTTCCTTCTTTCCTTCCTTCCTTCCTTCCTTCCTTCCTTCCTTCCTTCCTTCCTTCCTTCCTTCCTTCCTTCCTTCCTTCCTTCCTTCCTTTCTCCCTTCCTTCCTTTCTCCCTTCCCTTCCTTTCCCTTCCTTTCCCTTCCTTTCCCTTCCCTTCCCTTCCCTTCCCTTCCTTTATTTCTTTCTTCACTTGATTAATAAGTTCCTGGCATCTCGGCCACACTGAGTGTGGCCCACTTTTGAATTAAAACCACGCTGGCAAATAGTTCGCAGCCCTGCCTGTGTTGACCATCATGATGGCACAAGAACTCAGCCTTATATCACAGTGCGTCTGTCTGCCTTCTTTGTTCATGGACTCAGAATTCATCCTCACGTGGATACCCCAAAGATTTGCCTGTAGAAATCAGCTCCTTCTCACATTTCTTTCCTAAGGAGAGCTAGAAGCTGACATGGCATGTTGGTGTTAACATCCACACGATTCCTTTCCAAAGTCTTAAAAGTCACAAAGTGTCACAACCCTCAGATTCAACGAAGATACGAAGATACTAGTGATAAAGGGTATCCATGTCCCCCCACATACACTGTTTCATGGGCTTCATCTGGACCCTAAAGATGGATGCTGTGGCCCCCGCCAAATTCCTGGTCCATTTCCACCAAAATAACTTCCTCTTTCTAGTTAGTTATTAATGAAATATTTGACCTTGTTGTTGTCAAATATCTTAGGAGACATTATTTATCATTGTGTAAACAATACCATCACCATTTCTAGGGGGTTTTTCCTCCACAGTTTAGTTCCCCCAGAGACTAAAAAAAAAAAAAGCAAGTTAATCCTGAATTAAATTGCTCCAACATTTTCTGCTCAGAAGGCAAAATCTATGTGACCAGCAGAGCAAGCTCTCAAAGTAATTAGTTCTTCTCTTATTTCTACCCTGGAGTCTCCATCTTATCCAAAAATATAAAAATCCAAGTTCCCAGATGTATAAGGAAGGTGGCCCTTCTCTAAGTCTGTATCATGTCCCATCCTAACCCTGGGCTCCAGGAAATGGGAAGCTGGTGACTGAAGAAAAGCATCAGGGCGCCTCCTGCCTCCTGACTGGTGGGTGCACTGCCTCCGCTCTCTATGGATGGGTCACCTGCTCACCTGCAACAATGTCACGGAGTGGCACCCCCCGGCCAGCTCTTAGTGGGCAGGCATTGGACATGCAGCCTTGTGGGAGGGCATGCTATATTTGCTGCATGTCAGTTATCTTGTTTCTGTCTTTGTCCCGCCTTCAGGTTAGTGCCCGGGAAGTTCTCAAAGTATAGGTATATCTACAACACTGGTTTCAATCAAGTGGGGCAATGAGGAATCAGCCCAATTAAATAGGCAAAGGAAGGTTCGCCTCCTGGAGGTTTTAACATGATGATCACAAAATGTGTTTTTTAAAAATTCGAGGGGAACCTCCTAATCGTCTGCTCCCTCTCAAAGCCCGCGAGCTGTGTTTCAGTCTGCCGCTGGAGCAGAATCCAGCAGGGACCCAAGCATGTTGATGAGGTCTAACTCCCATGCTGGACATTCCGATGGTTATCCTGTTCGCCTGGCCCCAGAACAAAACTCCTCCCTCCGCCCTGCTTTCTGGACTCAGGAGGCTGACCTTGGTGGATGCATCCCAGGTCCCCTGGTTGGCTGCTCCCCGTGGGTTTTGGCCAGTGGGGTTCACGGGTGGGAGACTGGAGAGAGGAGGAGGCAGAGGCCCGGGTGCTTCTTGCCTCTGCTTTTCAGGCAGCAGCTGGCTCCTCTCAGGCTGCAGCCTGTACCCCCAGCCTCAGAGTTCATAGGGCTGTTAACCTAGTGCCCTCTCCTTACCCCGTTCTGCCAAGGGTGATGAAGACTTCTCGCCTTGGCCAATCTCTGGCTGCTTCCACAAACCTTGTCCGTTCATTGAAGTACGTCTGCCCCCTTCACTGGGGTCTCCAGGACCATGAATTGTGCCTGTGTCCAGCCCAGGTCCTGAATGATGCATGATGGTCCCTGTCTGCTCACTGGTTGGCAGTTCTGCTCAGGCTGATGAAGGTAGTATAAGCCTTTCCTTGCATTTGCTTCACGCTAAAATACATGACTAATTTATCTCTTTGCTCCCAAAATGGGACACATCTTATATGCAATTAATTTATTTATGAGACCTGAGGAGATATGGGAATGATTTATAACTCTTCTCAAAAAAAAAAAAAATCATGACCTCTTAGTTGGGACAGTAAAAGATGTCGACTTTTTTTTGACAAAATCATAGATCATAACTTTTGCATATATTGATATCATTTGAAGCTTAAACAATGCTTCCTATGTTACTTTCATTTCAGTGTTTGATACAATATATATTTTAAACACTACTGGACATATATATTTAAACGATACTATTTACATCCCTTTAGTAAATAGTATTGCTAATATTAAGATTGTGCACACTGAATCCTGGGGAAGTGATGTGTGGTAGAGCCATACTTCTTGCCCTTTGTGGAGACCACGGTCTAAAGAATGGGCAGGCATTTAACAGGTAAACATGTGGAGTGTGTGTGTGTGTGTGTGTGTGTATAATTACTAACTCATGTGGGAAAGAAAAAGAACAAAATCAACATGAACTGAGCAAATACAAGAGGAAAACCATTTTCAGTAAGATGTTTGGGAATACCTATGTTGAGAAAGGAACACTAATGCCAAAAATGGAGGGAAGAATAGGACCTTTCTTAAGGGTCGGGTGACTGCATGCCATGCAAGGAGAACTGAGTGAAGTCAGGAAGGTGGAATTCTAGGGCATCTGAGAAGACGGAAGACCAGTGGACCAGAGAGATAGAGGGAAACAGGGACCCCACACAAATTCCAGCCCTTGGGGTCGTGGATTTTACTGTGAGTACAAGAGGAAGGCCTTGGGAGTGTTTCATAAGAACAATGGAATGAACTGGTTCATGGTTAAGTGATAAACTTCAGTGCTTTGGAAGGGGGATCAAGGATCCTCACAAACATATCCATCGTGAGGGAGAGGGGACAGTGGAGCATTGGGGGATGTCATCAGGGTCCACTCTGGCAAATGTTGAGTGCCACACACCCGGCTGATTTAGGTAGGCAGAGCAGTGTTATGATCTCATCTTCAAATTCAGATTGGCGACAGTGACTCTGTCCTGATTTTCTGGGAATTTTTTGGGTAGAGTGTGCTTCCAAGGGAAGGTTTGATCCCTCCTACTCTTTGATAGCTGTACATTGGATGTCAAATGTCATGGTTTCCTTCTGTCCTCCACCAATGACCACCTGGTACTGACTTCTGCTGTACAATCCTGATGCCAATGTGTTGGCCAGTTCTTGACTATGTGTGTGGCCATGCTGCCCCCTAGCCTGGAACTGTCCCTAGCTACAGCTGAGATTCACCCCCACTCCAAGGGCAAGCACACCCCAATGGCCCAGTGTCATTTCAGCCTCATCTGCCTAATTCTCCGATCTGCCCAGTCTTCCCACGTTTTGTCCTAAATATTAGAATTCACTTGTTCTCCTGAATCAATTCAGAAGTGTGTGGGTAACAGGTTCAGCTCCGTCACTGAACTTCTGGGCATATTCTCTGTCCCTTTCTCTAACCATACCTCTGTAAGAAAGACGCGTGTTACCCTGGTCTGCCCACCTTTGGATAGTTCCACCTCCATTTCTCTCTCTTTCTCTCTGAACGCTCCTAGATGTGCTTTTCTGTAGCTCTAAATGCCACATAAATACAGAGACTCCTCCATTTGTTCCCTCCAGCCAAGATAATTCTCCTAAGTGCCAGACTCATGCATCTCACTTGACACAGCCTCGTAAATGCCTCATAAGCATCTAAAAATTCACATGTTTATATTTGCTCTCCCTCTGGTCCCCCACTTGAAGAAAAAAAAAATCCACCAACTTGTTCCTCCCTGAACTTTCTCGTTCTGAAAATGACACCAACAGAAGCCCAGCTGTTTACCTGTCAATCCTGACGACTCTGCACCTTCAGTCTCACTGGAGAAAAATCAGAAAGTTCTTTGGATGGCATCATCAGATATGACCTAGGATGGATCCATTTTCCTCTGTCCCAGACATCCTCTCCTCATCATCCGTTGCATCTCACCTTGACCTGGTGATCACTTCCTAGTCTGTTCACCTGGTTGTGAGCTTGCTTCCCTTCACCAGGAGCCGAAGAAGAGAAAATCCCCATGTGTGGTGCCTCTTTCCCAGGGGCAGGGCCATCACACCAAGGGAGCTACCCCCTTGCATGTGGCAAATTGCAATTCATTCCACACTACAATTAATTCAGTGGGGAAGAAGGATAAGGAACCCACCTTGCAGTTTCAACCGTGTGGCCAGGTATCCTGTGATTCTATGAACACATGAACATCTGTATGTTGTTTTTTTTCTTCCTGAGAATACCCAATACTGCCTGAAACAGCTTCCGACTCCAGCAAATAACTCTTAGAATTGTTGCATTTCATTCTCACATTCCCTCCGTGTTCGTATTCAGAGAAGAAAGTGACAAAGTCCAGTCTTTTCACTTCCTGTGTCTGTTTGTGTGAAGCAACATGAATCTTCATGAGTAACCAATGACAAAAAAAATCTTATATATCTGGAGGCATCATGGGTGATTCTGTGAAGATACAAAAGTCCAGTTATGGATCCTTCCCCTGCCAAGTCATAACCTAGACTTAATAAATTGGAAATCTTGCCCTCAAAGCTAAATTGCTAGGAATAAAATTCTAAAGAACAAATTATATTTGGTTTAAAAAATGGAATTGCAGGAGTAATTAATTGAGTTGGAAGACACTGACGTGAGTTAGAAGAAGAATAACTTTAGGAGTTTTGTCCCTCATCTGACACTGTATAGGAAGTCTTTTGGGGGGGCGTGGGGGTGTTTTTGTTATTTTGAAACACAAGGGGGGTAATTATCTAACTTCTGTTTAGACTCCAAGTGACTGAGAAAGTTCATTACTCTTATAGCCAATTCCATTTACAAATACCTCAAATTACCAGAAAATCTCTCAGCTCCCCCCCCCCCCAGCCCCCAGTATTTTGGTCCATGGTCTGTCTTCTGGAATCATATTGGAGTCTAACAATTCTTCAAGGTGCTTTCTTGTGAGAAAAGGTCTCACTTTGTGTCCTGGGCAACTTTTGTCCTTCAACCTGTCTTCAAGCTTCTATTCAATCATTTCCTGTGCGATTCTTCATCTCTGTTCCATGTTTCCTGGGCCTTTCTCCTTGCCTACGATTTGGAATTCACATCAAGTTGGCAAGTCTGTAGGCTCTAGCACTGTTTCACGATTTGTCCTACCCAGAAACGTGCACGATTATGCTTCTCAGTGGGTCTGGACCCATTTCCATGTTCTCCACATTTCACCCCCCACCCCAAGCTCCTGAGGTAACATTGGAAAAGTTATTGCCATGCCTACGTGTGTCCCTCTTTTGATCACAAGATTTGAACTCATTTGAAACAAGAAAAATTTCTGAGTTCTAGTCCCAACGCAATGGAAGCTCCAGTTCCCCATTAATGACATTTTCTAGCCCTTTCTCCGAGCAAGGAGAGGCCAGGATGGATGCGAATCTGAGAGGATGCCAAAGCCACAACAAATCAACCACACCAGACCTGTCATCACCATGCGGTCCCAGTGCCTTGCGCCCAGGTGAAATGTGAACTATCCAGACAATCTTTGATTGATTGATTGATTGATTATGGTCTAATCCATCCAGCATGAAAATGCCAGAAGGTTGGAGCCCTCACCGCACCCTGGATTCACTGCAGAAACAGTGTCCCCTGCGTACAGTGCAACACCGGATTGGAAGTCATTGAAAGTAATCCGTCTTTGCCTGGCCTCAATGGTGCACCGTTCACAGAGAAAAGAATAAAGAAAAAAGGGGGTGGGGTGAAGAAAGACTATGAAATACATATTAACCTGTAATTTATGGCCCCTCTCCCATCCTCCACGTAATGAAGCCGAGATTTATTTTCTGGTGTGGTGGCAGGCAGCTAGGGACATGGCCCCCATGAGTACAGTCTCCCGGGAAGGTTTCACATCGCTGGTTAGTAATACCACATAGGAAATTTAACCACATAGGAAATTTAACCATCTCGTCTTCTTGATCCAGTTACAACTTGGTGGAATTTCAACAGCTTTTTTTTCTTTTTTTTTTTTCTTTCTCCTTTCCCCTGTTCATTATGGAACAGATATTACTAGAGCTAAAAGGGGTCATGCATTACCTGGATGAGATCCAATTATGGAAAAACCCAAGTAGTCCTCTTGGGCAAACTAAAAGCCATATTCAAGCAATCTCATGACCGCACATTAAGAAGCACAAAAATGTTCACTTTCCCCCTCCCCAAGATAATTTAATATATGTATGTCAGTGAAATTGTGATGTAAGAATCCACGCATTCAGCTACAGATGTCAAGTGATGAGCATTCCTGAGGAAAAACATTCTTGCCATTAAAAAAATCCTTTTGTGGGAGGTACCTGCTATAGATGTAGACTTAAGACATATATCATTATATGAAAATAAGCAAAAGATGCTTTTTGGCTTTCCCCTTATATTTAAATTATCTTTAAGTTACTATTACTATAGTATTATAGGAAAACTATGGTCTCATACAAATTCTTCGACAACCTGAATTTATTCATCTTGAATATAAAACGTGTGCATTATCCTTGGTAATTACCAATACCTGAGTAGAAAATGATATACCCAAAAGTATATAGATATCAATGTTTATCCACTTTCAGTAGCAGAAACCAAGCATTAGTTACATTTCAGTTTGAAATACAATATATGTGGGATGTATTATTTTAGGTACAACCTTCTGAAGTAAAATATCACTTGACAAATAATCTCAACAGGATGTAAGTTGTGCCTTAGAAACCACTTTTGGAATCCTTTTTACATCTTGGACATGTATAAATTTGTTCCCAAAGTTTTATATGTGAATGATTAAGCCAATTATAAGTAGATCTTTACTGGAAGTTAAAAAAAATGCAAAAATTTTATTTTCAGTTTGTTACATATCATACCACTCTAAAGAATGCCAAAAAGTATCCTAAAACTTACCTCCAAATTATTTTGTCATGAACCTTTTTTTTATACAAGGAAATGAGTATTAGGTTGCAACTCCAAAACTGTTGGAAATACTTGATGTAATAAGGGAGATCCCATAACCAGTCGCACCAGAATAAAGCATCTTGTTTAAAATACACTCCCTGGTCCTGGCCGACTGGCTCAGTGGTAGAGCGTCGGCTTGGCGTGCAGAAGTCCTGGGTTTGATTCCTGGCCAGGGCACACAGGAGAAGCACCCATCTGCTTCTCCACCCCTCCCCCTCTCCTTCCTCTCTGTCTCTCTCTTCCCCTCCCGCAGCCGAGGCTCCATTGGAGTAAGGATGGCCCGGGCGCTGGGGATGGCTCCTTGGCCTCTGCCCCAGGCGCTAGAGTGGCTCTGGTTGCAACAGAGCGACGCCCCGGAGGGGCAGAGCATCGCCCCCTGGTGGGCAGAGCGTTGCCCCCTGGTGGGCGTGCCAGGTGGATCCCAGTTGGGCGCATGCGGGAGTCTGTCTGACTGTCTCTCCCCGTTTCCAGATTCAGAAAAATACAAAAAAATAAAATAAAATAAAATAAAACACACTCCCCTGAAAAACTGCCCTATAAACAGCAGCGTTCTCAGGCATCCCTGGGGACACAGGACGCTGGGCCTCGTAGGGTCAATGACTGCGATTCATCGATATTGGTCAGAGAAGATAAGGCTATTATTGGATTACAAATGAAAATCAAGTTGGATCAATCATTAGGAAAGCCAGTTCAGCTTGGGCTGGTTAACCTGAGTCACTTCTCACGGAGGAGGGCACGTCTGGGCAGGAAGTCGGTCGTATATTCCGTGGACCTTGCGTGGGCCGAGAGAGGACACCTGCTTAGCCACTCAACTCAGCTGAATCACCCCTGACAACCTCCAGCCAGACGGCCCCCGCATCTGTCGTTTTGGCTCAAATTAAACATGAAGAACCAGAGAACGTCACAATGTGTTTCTAATTATAGCAATATTATGATTTTTTCTTTCTTTTTAGACAGAAGTGGTCTCAGTTGGGCTGTCTTCTAACCTTGGCCCTTGGCCTCTTGCCCAGGGTCAGTTGTGTCATCACCCTTTCGAGTTTGGATTTAAGACCTGGGGGTGGAGTGCAGAGGGCAGAAATCCTGGGTTTTTTCCTCCCTTCATTTTCTCTTGGTATTTCCTACGTCCGGTGTCTGCAGGCGGAAGGTCAGTTTCAGCTGTTGAATGCATGTTTTAAAAGCCAGCTACTTGGAACACTTCCTCTTTTCCTTTGTTAGATGTTTCCCACTCTTTCTCCTTATGTATGAACTCGAGTCCCGGGCTGCCTTTCAAATCTCAGCATTTTGTTACTGTGATGGATCAAGTCTATCAACATTTCCTCAGTGTTGCTCTGGGTGAGCCAAGCAGCCCTACCTGGGGCTGTGTGTCGGGACAGGACGTCATACTGACTTTCTTCCTAAGCTCTGGGTCACTCTGCTGCTCCAACAGTCGTGTGTGGACCTGCGGTTTCCAGTTCAGCATGGAAGTCTCCACTCCATCCTCGCGACCAGTGAGAAGCTGAACAGACTGAAGGATTAACACCTGTCCTTGGACCCATCAACGGGCACACTGTGGCCCCAAGTTTGGAGATGCAGGTGAACACAGGGAGTCGAGGCTAACAGGAGCAGCAGCTATTTGCTGGCAGAAACTGCCCGTGGGAACCAGAGCCGGGGTCAGAAACCCTGAGTTTTTACCTAGAGATTGCTGAGGTTCAATGTGAGTTAACAACTCCAGAAGGGCCCAGGCGTGGAGGCCCCACCATTTGTGAGATTGAACTCCCAGAGCTCGACCAGGTTTGTCTTGGCCGCCCCACTTCGCCCCCACATAACTAATAGCCTGTTTATAGGAATCCTTTTCACCTGGTGCACCACATCTGGCTACCCTCCCTCCCAAAGAAATCTGATGAGGTTTTGTGAAAGGCAAAATACACAATTTGTATAGGCAGAGCAACCACCGGAATCAGACATGGCAGAAATGTTGGAAACTGTCAGGCCAGAAATTTAAAACAACTATGATTAAAATCCCGAGGGCTCTAATGCATAACGTAGGCAGCATGCAAGAACAGATGGGCCATGTGAGCAGGGAGCTGGAATCCTAAGAAAGGACCGAACAAAGAAAAGAGAAATGTTTGAGGTCAGAAATACTGAGCCGGGAATGGAGAATGCCTTGGGTGGGCTTCCTGGTGGAGAGGATGTGGCTGAGGAGAGGATCTCTGAGCCTGTGGATGACTCAGTAGAATCCTCAAAAAACTGCAGGAGCAGGCCCTGGCCGATTGGCTCAGTGGTAGAGCGTCGGCCTGGCGTGCAGAGGTCCCGGGTTCGATTCCCGGCCAGGGCACACAGGAGAAGTGCCCATCTGCTTCTCCACCCCTCCCCCTCTCCTTCCTCTCTGTCTCTCTCTTCCCCTCCCGCAGCGAGGCTCCATTGGAGCAAAGATGGCTCGGGCGCTGGGGATGGCTCCTTGGCCTCTGCCCCAGGTGCTGGAGTGGCTCTGGTCGCAACAGAGCAACGCCCTGGAGGGGCAGAGCATCACCCCCTGGTGGGCAGAGCGTCGCCCCTGGTGGGCGTGCCGGGTGGATCCCGGTCGGGCGCATGCGGGAGTCTGTCTGACTGTCTCTCCCCGTTTCCAGCTTCAGAAAAATACAAAAAAAAAAAAAAAAAAAAAAAAAAAAAAAAAAACTGCAGGAGCAAACGGAAAAAGACTGAATTAATAGAAAAAGAAAAAGACAGAACAGAACATCCATGAATTGCGGGACAACTACAAAATGTGTTAGTCCCACGTAATGAGAATACCAGGAGAGGAAGAGAGGGAAGAAGGAGCAAAAGAAGTATTTGAAACAGTAATGACTGAAAAGTTCCCCCAAATTAATGTCAGACACCAAATCACAGATTCAGGAAGCTTGGAGAACACCAAGCAGGACAAATGCAAAGCAAAACAAACAAACAAACAAACAAAAACCCACTTTGGTATCTCATTTTCCAATGACAGGATATCAGAGCTATAGAAAAAAGTTCTGAAGGAAGCCAGAGGGAAAAACACATCTGACCTCTAGAGACACAAAGATAGGAATTACATCTGACTTCTCACTTGGACAATCCCAAGTTGCCCCATCTTAAGCTACTGAATCCCATCTTTTACCATTGGAGGTTATATTTATAGGGTCCAGGTTATATTCACTAGCCCACTTATCACCTTGAAAAGAACTAAAAAATTTGTAAAAGTCTGGCCTACGGAAGCCTGGGTGTTTGAACCATTTCTCAGAGGCCTAAATAGAGTTACCCAGTATCAACCAAGCACTCACTGAACCCTCAAGGGTGGTGAACATAAAACAACAAGTGTCTGTCTTAAAGATACTCATGGGTTAGTTTGATCATTTCTTAAGGTCAGCATCTACATCTCTCATTTTCATATTTTTAGTGAAAAAAATAGCTTGTCTTTCCCGTCCATAGGTGCAATAATATCCTGTCCATTTTTAATCGAGTGATAGAGTCATAAACGTATTTCAACACCCACCTTCTGATAGCTACCTTTTCTTCTTACCTGAAGAGTTTATGGCAGGTGTTACCAGTTATGTATTTTTTTAAGTTCCAATATACACAAATTGAGCTGATATGCCCACATTCTTTATAATCATGGCTTGAACTAGCACATTCCCACAGGAAATGTTTTGTTTGTTTATTTGTTTTTTATTGAATGCCAACTATGTCCTCCATGTTTAATTCTCTTCCTAGAAAAAATAAATAACTACACACTTTGGAGAGGTGTAGACCATCCACCTGCACTATGGGTACAAAAGGCCCGTGTAGACTCTTACCACCTGACTCCCACTGGCGTCTCCTGTTTATTCATCAAACATGAACTTATCAAGGGAGAAATGACTCACAGGATATAAGGCAAGGGGGAGAGAGTTTCTGAATTCGGACATAGCTATTTTCCTGATTCTGGTAAGAGTGGATAAATTATTGACCTCTCCATATTCATTTACCCCAAGAGAGCAGACATGCTGCGCCTCCCAACACATAAAAAGAGGTACAGTGTGCAGGGAGAGATGTGTGTGCCTGCCTGTGCAGGATGATGTAAAGGTGACCATTATCCTTGAGGGACTGAGAGAAGACTTTAGGGCAGCGGTTCTCAACCTGTGGGTCGCAACCCCGGCGGGAGGCCAACGACCAAAACACAGGGGTCGCCTAAAGCCATCGGAAAATACATATTTATTATACAATACGTTTTTAAATAAAATATGTATTTCTGATGGCTTTAGGAGACCCCTGTGTTTTGGTCGTTCAACCCCCTCCGGGGTCGCGACCCACAGGTTGAGAACCGCTGCTTTAGGGGGAAGGGTCTTCAGATTGAAGAAAGTGAGGAGGAGAGAAGGCACACACACACGCAGACACATGCAGGCATAAAGGAGGAAGGACTGGATCAGGTTGCGGTGGGTGAGGTTAGCCTGGTATGTTTACGTGCCCATAGGAAGCAGCCCTGGCCACGTTAAAGAGAACAGGGAAAACACTGGGTAGCCACATTGCATTATTAGAGGAAGGTCAAAGTACTGGAGACCTTGAAAATCAGGTCACTATACTCCATGCGGCTGAACAGGAGATAGGGGACACATGATGGTCTCGGAGCGGGAGAGTGGCATTCTGGGAATGGCTGATAATTTGCACATAGGGGAGGGGGAGGTCTAAAGAATGCTAATCAAATGAAATTGGGAACTAAGAAAAAATATTTCGTCTGAAATAGACACTTTAATGGAAAATTGTGACAGTATCCCAGTAAACAACACAAGAAAAAGACGTTGCAGAATATTGATTTAATGCATCACTTAAGCAAGAGAATCTCCCAGACCTGCATTATCTCTGCTCTATTTCCTCATACCTTGGACAGCTTATCTATTTACCCCCCTCCAGAGAGCAGGCACATTTTTCTACATGAATTGTTTGCTTGGGATGTGTAGCATTTAACAGAACGACACATGGAGCCTCAGAGAGACTTCAGCCCTCTCAGAAGATATGCATTCTCTGGCATGCTGTGGGTTCGAATACCAGGAATAAAAAAAAACTAAAATTAAATTCAGACCAGCAGAGGGTGACTTTCATCATCATCATCATCATCAAACATCATCTGTTGGAAATGTATCGCTGCTCAAAGAAATCACTTGCTGTATGTACAAAAGTTTGTAAATTGCAATTTGACCCCATTGTACAAATTTCAATAGTCATCCGAAACATAGAAAGGACCCATTTAAGATAAATTATATGGATTTCAAGTTGTGCATTCAAATGATATTGCCTGGTTCTCAGACTGGGGACGTGATAAGAACATGTGTCCCGAAAACAAGATGAAAAGCTGAAGTTAGCTCTCAAGCCAAGTGTTCATTTTTCAGATGCAGAAAAGTCTCCGTCTTTAAATTAAGAGGACTCACCTGAAAGAAAAAAAACAACAGAAAAACAAAACAGAAAACAGGAGGATATTTCTAAGTAGTTACTGTATCAGAGATAGAATTAGCCTGTTACAGTGAAAGCTTCTTGGCATTCTTTTTAGGAGAGGAAAATAAATGTCACTTTCCATCAAAATTAAGTAAATGCCTTATTTGGTCAAGGCGGCGTGAATAATTTGATTAGAGGTCCTAATATTCTGGAAAATGACATAGAAAGGGCAGCTCAAATGTATTTAGCTGTACTGTGTTGTAGAGACATTAGGGTGAGAAAGATGTGTGTCCTTACAAACACTCTGTGATAGCCTCAACCGGGAGGTCTTAGCAAATTTCTACTCCCTGTAGGAACGGAAGGGATGGCTCCAAAAGTTAGGGGGGTGGGGCTTGGTGAATTTCATTATAAGGATCTAAGAAGTCAAGGTCTAGAGCAACTGGGAATGCTCAGAGCTGCAAAGAATGTGGCTTTTGCCTGACCAGGCGGTGGCACAGTGGATAGAGCTTCGGACTGGGATGCAGAAGACCCAGGTTCAAGATCCCGAGGTCGCCAGCTTGAGCGCGGGCTCATCTGGTTTGAGCAAAAGCTCACCAGCTTGAACCAAAGGTCGCTGCCTCCAGCAAGGGGTTACTTGGTCTGCTGAAGGCCCACGGTCAAGGCACATATGAGAAAGCAATCAGTGAACAACTAAGGTGTTGCAACGCGCAATGAAAAACTAATGATTGATGCTTCTCATCTCTCTCTGTTCCTGTCTGTCTGTCCCTGTTTATCCCTCTCTCTGACTCACTCTCTGTCTCTGTAAAAAAAAAAAAAAAAGAAAAAAAAAAAAGAATGTGGCTTTCAGAGCAGAAAGTAGAGGCATAAAAGTCCTTGTCACTGAAAAAAGATTGGGGAGGGGTGAAACATTTGATCTCACATTTGTTTTCATGACTATTAGCACGAGGACAAGTGATATCTTATTATTCATAAAACGTTAAATAGTTGGGGAGAAAACAAACCCTAATTTAGGGTTGGAAGTCAGAATCGAATGGGCTACATCAGCATCACTGGAGGTTCTCTCTCTCCCTCGGTGGCAGATGTGACTCTAGTTCAAGGAGAAGATCCTTGGGGGTGAAATGATGTCGATGAACTACTAGAAACATGGATAGAAAGTCCCCCCCCCAAAGAATGTAAGTAAAATCATGCTCTTTCTGGACCAAGAGGACATCGAAAATCAAACAGGAAGGGTCCTGAGAGGTACCTGCTGGCCCTGCGTGCGACAGGCCAGACGCAAGTGTTCATGTGGACTGGACTCGTGCTTCTTCCAGACCGTGGTCGCTTTCTTTTCTATGGTGCTCGTTTTTAGTTATCTACGTGGGAGATGTGATATAATTTAATATATCCAAGGAAGCCCAAGAATCCGTGTCATGTTTATGGTTTCCAATGACCCGGGGCTTTGCTCTCTCGTAGTGAGATGTAGGAAAACTATCACCCTCCCTTCTATTCTCCCAACTGAATAGAGTGCTTGGAAGACAGTGCATGCCCAGGCAATGGTTGTCGGCTGACTGCTTCAACCTCCCGACACATCCTATGAATGCAGGAAGTGTTGAGGCTTCGCATGGCGTCCAAGGCAAGTTTGAGGTTGCTCCGGGAAGAGGCAGGAGACTCTAATGAAAGGGATGAGTCTTTTTTATATTGCAATGCAAACGCTGACCCTAAGCCTCATTTTATTTCTGACTCTAACCCTAATACCTACCCTAACCCTAACCCAACTCAAAACAGAACCCTAAAAAAATACAATTTATAAAATAAGTCAAAAGGAACGTGAGACTTAATCTACATATACTATGAAGGTTATGGTCAGAAGTTGCGCCTCATCTGGTCTGTTTCTTTTGACCAGCCCATGACAGGTCTCCACCTAAAGTACATAGGTCTTTGGGGGCGGAAAGGACAGAGGTCAGGACATCCAGAGGCCAGAACATAACTGAGTATCCAGGCTGAAGCACCTGTGGTCCCGCAGAGAGATCAGGAAGTCTGCCGTGCACACCTGCAAGCCCAGCGTAGCTCCCTGCTCTTGTTGAGCATGGACGTTCCCACGCCCTACTCTCTCTTCTCGCTGAAAATGCACATTCTGTTCTTCCTTTCTTTGTCTATAGACTGATGCTGACATCTCTTCATCTCCTCCCAGCTAAAATTTCTAACAAAAGGACTATGACTAACTGGGTTTGCACCAAGTCCCCTACCTGAGTCACCCCATGGAGGGAACACAAGGCATACAGAGCTGCCCGGGACATCCTGCAAGCCTGGGATACATCCACTCTCTTTCTGTCTACCTCTAGATCCTGGAAGTTCTGTTCCGAACGAGAAGCAATACCGTCTCATCAGACTTTCCTGCCTCTCCTTGCTCCTTGCCACCATATTCTCCCAGATCCCCCTGGCTGGATTGAGCCAGAGGGTTTTTCCTTGATCCACCAGTTGTCCAATCAGCAGCCAGTTCTGCAACATCTTAACCTCCAAGTTAAAGCTCCAGCCATTCCCACTTCATGTTCCTTCCTCCCCGGCCCCACAGCTCAGACTCGAGCACGCTCACCTGTCGATGGTGCCCGCTGTCTGGCCGTTTCTATCCCAACTAAGAAGTCCATTTTTGTCATTTGCTTCTTATTTCCTGAGCCTATGTTTGCTGCAGCTCAAACTGGAGATTTCCGACATCATCATCCTCCATATAAGCAGCGGTGTGTGTGTGTGTGTGTGTGTGTGTGTGTGTGTGTGATCATCTGTTCTAGGCAAAATGATGCTCGTTTTAACCTTTCCTTCCAGAATTTTACTGGTCCCATTACATATTACCCTAAGACTAGTTCCCAAAAAGCATTTTATTTCTTGCTTTCAAAGCCTTTTAAGATAACTTTTAAAGTAGTACATGCAACAACTAATTTTTCTAACTGATATTGATAGTTTCAATGGCTGACTCTAAAACTTAGTTTTTTAGCTTCTCTCGCAAAAATTCCTATGTAAATTATTGATCCAATTTGATTTTTAAAAATTTTTAATGTAATTAAATGAGATTGCATGTGAGTAGCCAGTTTTCAGATCTGGTGAGTTCTAACTCAAGACAGTGGTAATGTGCAGCCTTTGGGTAGTAACTTCCCTTAAGTAAAAGCATGAAATAATTTCTTTCATCCAAGACAAAATGTGGATGGCAGATGCTTTTCAAAGGGTTTAATTAATTATCTCAATTTTAGACCACCCAAGAGTTGGAAATGGTGCTGGCATGAAGGATAGAGCCACAGCTCAAAAGTAATGGCATGTCGGGTGGGCCTAACAATTTCCATAATTGAAGACCTTCACAGATAATTCGCTGTGTCTGCGAAAGCCTTGCACTTACCCAGGTTAAGAGGGTGGGGTTGTGGAATGCATTGCAGTTCCTAAAACTTCTCTCTCTCTCTCTCTCTCTCTCTTTTTATTTGAGGGTCCATAAGATGATTTCTTAAAGTTAATTGCCTGTAAGACACTTGCTTTCATTATCTAACGTGTCAAGTCTTGTCATTTTCACAGCCCAAAGATTATTTTTGAAGATACGTAAGAAACAACAGAAACCTATGTAAGAAGACAGTCCGAGAAGACCACAAGAATATTCAGCAGACGTTTCCATAAATATTTATAATTCTCCAATTAGGGTGAAAAGTACCTCAACCTAGACATGTCACGATGATACAACCAACCACCTGGATACTCAGTCTCTACCAAGGAGACCGGAGCAGCGTGAATTAATCATATCACAAGAAGCACTCATGCTCAAACCAGCATGCAGTAGAGAGTCACTTGGTAAGATTAAGATTAGTGCGTGATCCCCATACAATGCCACGTAAAGATCATGACATAATCTTACCGCATGTCAACATACTTCTCTCAAAGTCATCCTTGTCTGAAATTTTCACTGCTGGATAACCAAGTGGATAGATGTCTGGACTCATCATACGTAGTCACCGTGGTGCCGGCTGGTGGAACAATACGATTGGAAAATGTTCTTTAACAATCACCAGTCTAGCAGAACTGAGCAAACTCTTCAGAAAAAAACAGTAGGTTATTTTCAAACTCGGTTTGGCATAAAGACAAAGCAAAAATTAGTTATATGTTTGAGAAAAAAAAATCTAAGAGCTCAAGGAAAGCCTACCGTCCCAGTTTAAGTTGTAGATGGAAGAGAAATGTAATATTGGGTTGGGGAATAAGTTCGTAGCGTTTTTACTGAAGACTTTTATTTAAACAAAAAACAATAATTATACCAATAAGTTAATCAATTATATATTTGCCATTGCTGTTTACAACCTCTTCCTACCACTCGACCAATTTGTTGATGCCGTTCCACCAAAAATCGCCTGGTCTGGTGTCAAAGAAGTTGTTGAGCCAGTTTTTAAGGACCTCTTTGTTATCGAAGGTAACGCCCTTCATATGGTTTGACAGGGAGCGGAAAAGATGGTAATCGGTCGGTGCAAGGCCTTCCGCTGTGGCACATGTCATTGACGTCAAAGTCGCCATTTTTGAACTTTGCAAACCATTTCCTTGCTGTAGACTCGCCTATGACACATTCTCCATACACGTCGCAAATGTCCCGGGCTGCTTCGGCAGCTTTTTGACCTCGATGAAAAGCAAAGAAGAGCAGGTGTTGAAAATGTTGATTTTTGCCTCCTGGGTATTCCATTTCTAAGCCTCAAAACTAATAAAAAATTAAATAACTCAAAAATACAATTAACATAGTTTTGTAGAGCAGAAAGAGTTTTATCGAATGAATACTTACCCTTTGCCAAACAGCAAACAAATCGTTGTAAAATAAAAGAAAATATAAAAACGCTACGAAGTTATTCCCCAACCCAATAGATTGGATAGATGAATAAGGTAGCGGGTCTTTGAGTAGGAGATGGGAAGCGGTTCCACTGAATATTTATAGGTTCTGTTTTGCTGGAGCATGGATGAGGATCAGATAAGGAGTGCTGTGAGTGCTGTGGCCGTGGAATTGGGCCACCGCATGAGATGCCACGTGTCCTCAGTGGGCAGCAAGGCATGGCAGAGCTTGGAGCAGCACAGGAGGGCATCATTGGAGGTGATCCGTGAAACCTCTTGGGTACTTGCCCACCAATATTGCATCCCGACCGCATACTTGTACATGGCTTGTCAATCAGCATCACCAGGGAGATTGTTAGACAGGCATGCGGACTCTCAAGAGCACGCCTGCTGCCTCCAGCACCAGTCTCCGCAGGTCCCCGAAGCCCAGGGAGTTCACACGCACAAAGTTAGAAAAGCATCACTGTTCGGAATCAGGACGTAGATACGCCGAGGAGGTGCCGCTAAGCGACATTAAAAGCACAGCAACATCGTCTAACACAAATCAGTACAACTGTGTTATTTTAACCCAAGAGACTCACTAAATAAGGATATTTGTCTTGGTTAAACTTAATTCTAAAAATTCAAGTTTTTGTCCACAGGTTCATGCTGTCTCCCTAGCTGTTTCTCCCTATGATCAGAAGAAATCAAAACATGTGTTTTGCCTTTCATCAACAAAGGCTTTGGAAATTGGGACATTTAAGAAAATAGTAGCTCAACTTTTCCTCCCCCTTTTCCACATGAAAAATGAAAATCCAAAATAGTGAGGTTTTTTGTCTTTTTTTAAAACTTTCTTCCACATCAATCATATGCCTACTTGGGAAATCCTTTATGCCCAAATATTTAACGTTTACTTACTTATAAGAAATGTGGTCCACACACTCAAGACAGGATAATAAACCAAGAAAAAAAAATCTAAAGCATTTTTGTCACACAGATGGGAAAAAAAAAAACTAAATTCATCTAAATTCATAAAAAGGTTTGTCTCTTACAGAGTTCAAAAAAGGGGGGAAAAGGACAACCTCTTTCACATGTTTGGCCCGACTTCCTAAGATCTGACCACACAGCCCACTACGTGCTCATTATGCATTCAGAGCAGGGGGGAGAGACTTCCTGCTCAGATAGCTCTCATTTTCCTCTGATCCCAATTCTCCCACCCAAGTCTCAGACCACCCATGACCAACAGGCAAAATTACTACTGAAAGCTGAAACTTTATAATGAGAACAGTTTGCGTGTGAATGTGTGAACTGCGGATATTTCTACGTCGCCTTGGCTTTTAGAACACAAGGGTCCAAGTTAGGAGCCTTCACCTCATCCAATAAGTTCCATGCATGGCCAAGATATAGAGCTCATCACCATCTCAGTCCTCGGAGGTGTTAAGGGTCGGGAGTGAGTGACACTACATTGCATTGTGTAAAAGTCCCTACATTGCATTGTGTAAAAGTATAGCACATACAATTCTACCCAGTCCAGAATACTTGATGAGGAGGGTAGGTGGCTGTGGTCTGTTTATGTGGGCTGCTTGCAAAAATTAGAGGATCAGGGGACGTGCAGATACTCCAGTCCTTTCAGCCTTTTGCATAGTGCATTTTCACCGATGAAATACAAATTGGTTTTGCATCTCCTTTGCATAATCCAACAATTTTCTTTGACTTGTCATTTGCTTTTCTGATGTTCTTGTTTTGTAAGAAAAAAAAAAAATCAAAAGCTGCTTTTTCTTATCGCTTCATATTCATTTTGAAATATCCCTTAATTTTTGAGAACAGTGTATGTACAATGCCATACTTTTGATCATTATTTTAGGGTATTCTCTTTCTACTTACAAAAAAAAATGTGCTGAGAAACATTAGCTCATGTGTCTTGTGTGTCCTGTGTCTCTCAATGACATCCTGTTCTCATGAGCTTGCTGGACTCTCGTGTTGTTTTGTAAATAGAGCACAGCCTAAGTGTGCAGTGTTTGTAAAGTCTAGAGTTGTATACAGCCATGTCCTAGAGACCTTCACGTTTACTCACCACATGTTCATGACCCACCCAGAGCAACTTCCAGTCCTGCAAGCTCCCTTCATGGTCAGTGCACCATTTAAAAAAATCTTTTATTCAATTTTTACTGCACCTTTTCTACGTGTAGATACATGGTTACCATTGTATCACAACTGCCTACTGTATACAGTACAGCGTCATGCGCTAGGCTTGTAGCCCAGCAGCAGTAGGCTATGCCGTGCAGCCTAAGTGTGTTGTAGGCTTGTGTCAGTGCGCTCTGTGATGTTTGCACATTGATGGGATCGCCTCACCATGCGTTTCTCGGGACGGATTCCCGTCGTTAAGTGGTGTGTGACTGCAGTGCATCAGGGGGTTGGTATCAATGTAGTGGGAAGCCATTGGAGAACTCTGAGCAAGAACGTGATGTGATATGTCCTGTGTTTTAAGTGCCCGCTGCTTTGTGGAGTACACGGGTAGTGGGAGTAGGCGCATATGCAGAGCCCGAGAGATCAGCCAGATGACCGCAGTGACATATGTGAGAGGTAACAGTGCTCTGAATGTGCAGATCAGCGGAAGACACAGAGAGAAGTCCTTGCGCTTCAAGTCTCTTTGGTGGATAAGCGCTCCACAATACTCACTTCTCCGTGGGGTGCAAAGGGGGAAAAGGAGGATGAAGAATGGTAGCTGGGTTTCAGACTGAGCAGTTGTTTGGACTGAGATGCCATTGACCAAGGTCGTGGAGACTGGGCCATGAGCAGGGAAATGGAAGAAGGGAGGGAGACCTGGGACAATTAGAAAGCCAGGTGACCTGCCCAACTTTCACATTCGTACGTAGTAACTGGGAAGATGCAGGTGTGGATGGTCTCAGCCTTGGTCTCTAAGAACACATCTCTGCTCTTGGAGATCTTTCTAATTCGTCCTTTGCTGCCCTTTTGAGTCTCAGCCTCCTCTTCAGCTCTTGGCTGCAGTCTCCACTCGCGTTGATACTTGAGCCAACATAAGTAAAATCTTTAACAAATTGGAGGTCTTTGTTGACTATGTTACCGTTGTGTATTTCTCCTGTGGTCATGATTTTGTCCCTTGGTGTTCATTCAGTGGCCATCCTGCTCGGGCACTTTGTCCCTATACTTTCATCAGAGGTCATCTCAGGCCATCGCTGCCTTCTGCCTGTAAGACAGTGTAATTTTCACATGTTAAGTTATTGGGAAACAAAGCACTGCTCAATGAAATAAAAAAAAATAGTACAAAAAAGTCAAGGGCTAAAAAATGTCATCCAATTCTACCTAGGACCTACCTGATGTGTCCTGGCTGCATGGTACTCTGAGACAGCCCAGTGAACTTGAGAACATAGAGGTGCGGATGCGGCCATGCTCCCTGCCACAATTGACTTCAGTCACAAGGGGTCAGGGGTGCGTGGAAGTTCCCTCTAATTTGTGGGAGTTAGGCTGCAGGAGGGCACACTCGGGAAGCTCCCTGGGGGCCAATTGTATTTCCCTGGCTGAAATAGAATTTCTGATACCCTTTTGGGACGTATCCATGGCTTGTCTCTCCTGCTATGCAGTGGTTTCCCATCTGTCATAAGACCCTTCAGACCCGGACTAATGTGCTGGGTGGGGGGGTCCTCACAAGATGGGTCCATGACTGTCCCTTTAACACTTGTTTTTTACCCGTGTGAATTACTAGTGGAAGGACCTGGGTCTGAACCAAACACACTTATACAACTTCAGCAATATTCTCCATTTATGCCGAAATAGTCAAGTCTGTTACACCAGAAACACACACACACACACACACACACCACTATCTCAGGACTATGATGAGAACCCACATGGTGTGTAAAGTGGGCGAGGGTTGGTTTGAACCGCGCCATCAGCTACCAGCTGTACGACTCTAGGTGGTACAAACCCCACTCCCTTCTCTGGAATGAGATCAAGGAATAACAAACTCATCAGTCGTGGTGAGGAATGAACGGGATGGAGGGACGTGCCCTGCATGTCACCTGGCATGCACCGGGAGGGAGGTGCTTGTGTGCGATCCGTGTTGCTAATTCGGATGGCAGCCACTACTGGTTGAAACAGTGGCCATTACATCGGCCTAGGAATGCATTCACATTAGGCAATACGGTGACAGTCAAGGGTCCAAAGCCTGGTTTTCTGCCACCAAGAAACGAAACAGGGACTCTATGGGCTGTAGCAACGATTAACAGAGCGCTCAGATACTGCTCACTTCGATGACCCCCTGTTAATTTTGCACAACTCTGTGGACCAGCGCTAATGGATGCAATGTATTACCTGGGAGAGCCCACTTTTCTAACCTCAGGCCCTGGGAATGTAACTCACACCCCTAAACCTTACAAATGCATCAGAGGTGTTTTAGGATGCAAGTGAATAAAATAATCCTGAAATTTCAACTGAAACATACCTTCTGGCTGCCAGAATTATGGACATCTTGCATAACTACCAACAAAGATAAATTAAGCATGACTTTGGAAAAACTACATTCCTTCTGGGTCCCTGCTTAGCTGAAGTGTGTCCTTTGATTTATTTGATATTGTTGCCTTTTAATATTTTTCCAGTTATCTCCCCCGTCTTCTCCAAAATGTAATTGCTACTCAAAAAAAAAAAAAAGTTAATTCGGTGCCTAGTGTCACTAATGAACAATTTAGTTTATTCGTGCAGAACTGAAATAAAGCTTCTTGAAGTATCAAAATAGGAGCTAGAGATTCATCCTTGAAGGAAAAAGAAAAGAAAAAGAATAAATTTGTGCTTCAAAACGTGACCGAGTTCTTTAAAAGAATGAGGTGATCGTTCACTTTGTGTCCCCTTACCAAGTTCACTGGAGGAAGGAGAAACAAAACAAAACAAAAGAGACACCAACACCCCCCCCCCCCGCCCCCCCGACAAACAACAAGGCAAATCACAGTCAAAACTGCAGGGCAGAGAGGATGGAGGAGGGGGGCATCTTTAAAGAGCTGAGCTTCCAAAGCCCCTGTGAAGATGACTCCGATCCCTTTCTTCACCAAGTCTGTCACTGTAAAATCCTACCGTCATTCTTCCACACAGAAAGGACAAATAAGCTCCAGGGGCGGGCCTAGATGCTTTCAGTTTTGACTCCCCACCAATAGCGGAGAAGGCAGAAGGCCTAGGCGGGGTCCTGGTGACCAATAGTATGGCCCGGTGTCCCCCACGTGACTCGCCGCCCCTGTCTTTCACATGGGCTGTAATTTAGTTCAATTCAGAACTGCAGATAGTACAGCTCTCGCCGGAGAGAGAGAGAGCGCGCAGGGATGCCTGAGCACGGGGCGGAGTGCCCGACGCTGACTTTTATGGGGCGCCACCCCCTCCCTCCTGCACGGGCATTCTGCACCTGCGGCAGGGACAGTCCAGCAGCAGCCCCTGCTCTGCTTCCCGGGGACCGGAGACCAGGCACCAATAACCCTTTTGAAATTGTAAGTATGCGTTTCTTTCCGTCCAGCGTACCGATTCAAATAGTTTGGTGTCCTCGGCATCAAATAATTTGAAGGTTTATTAAAAAAAAAAAATTCTTTTAGGGCACTGTTTTCTCTGGGGGATTGGAGGGGGTGCTCAGCTGGCCGGGAAGTATTGCAGGCACAATTGTTGCATGCTGAAGGAGGCGAGGGAGAACGGATGGGGAAATAAAAGTGGGGCGATGCACGGGGTAGCCCAGAAGACTGTGCTCGGAACACCACTCCAGCATGCCGCTTTGTTCATAAGAAAAAAAAAATGAAGGCGCTCACACACACACACACACACACACACACACACACACGCCCTCAGTTCACTCCTTTCCGCTCTGGATGTTCAACCAGATCTGACCTGTTCTCCAAGAAAAATAAATAAATAAAAAGACAAACTTTGCTGACTCCACTAACAAGAGCCCCACCGACTTCCCAGACATCTGACAGTTATTATAATTAGCCACGAAAGACCGCCGAGGCACTCGGGGCGAATAGCTCTTAAATTCCGAACAATGGCTCCAAGCCAGGGCTTTCTTATATATTTATTTATTTATTTTCTTTCTTTCTTAAACCACCACTTTGCGCTTCATCATGACGATGGAGACTGAACGGATTTGAGTGGGTGTTTTTTTCTGTTCTTTTTGTTTGTTTGTTTGTTTGTTTTTGCCCACAAAATGTGAAATAAGGTCCAGACAGATGTGAAGGGCAAGGCAGACACAACCAGTGTAAAGACAGAAGAAAAAGATAGCTTTTCGTTTCAGAATCCAGCCATCTATGTATAGAGATTTTTTTTTAAATTTCTAATAGGGTGGAGTGAGGGTGTGGGGGTAGGGAGGAAGCATGCGGAAGCTTCTTTTATAGAAGAATGCTTGAAGAATCAAATAATTGGGAAGCTCTTCTTTACCAGCAGGAAAAAATTAAAAAATTTAAAAAGATAAGGGTAGTGGCTAAGTTACATTCACTGCAAGATTTTTTTTAGTGGAGTTTCAAACGGAAGCCACCGACAAATATTCATTTATAAAATATTTGGAAACAAATTGGGGGTGGGGGCAGAGAAAACGCTCCCTGTCGCGCCCTTTTCATGTCCAGCTCGAGTAAATCTAGCAATGTATTAGGCCTTGACTTCTGGAAACATCCAACGCTTTCCAAAGTTATAAGCTAAGTCTGGTGAGAAATTAAAAGGCAAATCAGATCGGTGTGATTTTGACTGATGACGCTTTGGAGCAACAAAAGCTCCCACGGAAAAGAGAGTTTGTCAGGCAGGGTCTCCCTCCTGGTTTCTGAAAGAAGAATATTAACTCCATCAATTATCGGAAGGGATTATGCAGAGGCTCCAGACATAACTAATTATGGCTGCAAGAGGTCTGCCCCGGCAGAGCTCGGGTTCTCATTATAAAAGTCTAAGACGTTAGGATTCTTTTTTTTTTCTTTTCCCCAAAGAGGAGCCGGATGCACATTTTCACATAATCTTTGTGAAATACACCATAAATACACCATTTTTTTCTTTGTCTGCTCACCCTGTTATCTCCACCCCCCCCCCACACACACACACACACCTCCCCCCCCACCCCCGCCGCCGCCCCCTGTGCGGGAGACACCTGAAGGCTAGACGTAACGATCAACAGAGCTCCAGCCTGTCTGGCCTGCAGCCAGGTCCCCCCACCCCACAATCAAGGAGCTTGCACGCAAGGCTGGCCCGGCCCATTCCTCTGCTCCGTGCAGACCAGACCTGGATGGAAGTCCTGCACCGGCTGCTGCGACTGCGGAAAGATTAAAGACAACAATATCCCCTTTCTCTTACCCCAGACAGCCTCGGCTCTTAACCCTTTCATGGCCTTGAAAACCAAGACTCTGTATCCGTTCCAGTGCAGGTCTCCAGGGGACCCTGCACCACGGTAGATGCCCATGCCTGGTTGGGCAGAGGGGTCTCAGTGCCACAGACCCATCCGGGATATTTGAAGGTTGTCAGTGTGCCAACCAAATGAAACATGATTTGCTTATGCAGGGCAGTGCATTCATGATGAACTTGAGCTGTCTGAAATCTGGAAAAAGTCAAAGGTCTGTGGAAAGATTTTCGCAAACCTTGCAGAAGGTTGTTCTATTTCTGACGGTGCTGTTCTTTAAGTACCCCCCTCTCTCTCTTCTCTCTCTCTCACACAACCACACACGGACACACACACACACACCACACACACACCACACACACACACCACACACAGTCAGCCAGGTAATAATATCATTGTATCACTGAGATAGGTTTGCTGGTGATGTCATCACCTGTAAAATTTTGCCTTTGTGGGCAACATTTGCAATCACCCACTCACGTTCAGTGCATGCCCATAGGAGGTTCACGTGTTTGTGGGTTAACCGACCCTCACAGGAAGGAACTGTTTTGTTTGTAGCTGTCTCTTTCTTGAAGATGTTTTTGGGGCAGTATGGGCATGTTTATCGAGACATACGCTGGCAGACAGAGTTGGCTGATTCTAGGATGCCTGATTAATATGCAGGTGGAACATTTCAGAGGTGGCTGAATTTCAATGACATGAATAGGATGTGGAAATGGTGAGCATTTTGAAATCACTTGGATTAAAAATGTTACAGTATTGATGATACATGTGATGACCAGGTGATTCTTACCCGGCCATTTGAATTTTTGCAACCTTTGAATCAGTTGTCCAATTAACTTACTGCTTGAAGAGAGATGATATAAAAATGACTTAAAAGTAATGCTTAAGTAATGCTTGTTTTTTGGGCTCTGGGATAGGTGATTGTTGGGCTAAAATGTTGTGCCCCTGGGACAGTGTCGGTCTCTATTTTCAAGCCGATTTTATGGGTCTTAACACTAGAGAGTTCTCCACAAAAACAAGTGTTCAGATTTTTAATAATATGTGGATTTAAAGTACATTATTTTACTTTACTTAACTCAAATAGAACAAAGTTTAATAAGCTTACTACAATATATCACTATATCTGAGATCTAAATATAGAACAGCTGTGTATACATAATGTCTTTTAATTACCAATTTTTAATATGTAATTTAAATTCATCTTCATTAATAAAGAATGGCCGGATATACTTACCAATTGTTATATACCAAATATTGGATACATTATTTTCTTCATTTTGCAATTTGCTCCAAATACTTCTTTCTTGAATACTTACGAAAGCATTAATTTTGAAAGGATTTACGAGGTATATGTATATAGACAGCCTGATTTTTACTTCAGTACACGAATTACTGAGATTACTTCTGCCGGTGGACGGTGCGATTGTTTTAAAACAAGTAAAAAGTACTTTGTTCTTTTACACTGCCCTGCTCCTATTGTTGAGAAAAGTATGTAGCTTAAAGAATGGACACATTTCTTCATACTTAGGAATAAAAAAAAAACAAGCTGCACAAGTTAGGTGACATTCTATGGGGGTAAGGCTACAATGTGAACTAATAAATAACTTGGAGAAATTCTTGGGCCTGACTCAATCATTTTTACATAAACAGTTCTCCCAACATCCAGTAGAGTTCTTGCCTGAGGGTGAGATTATGTAATCATGGTTATCAAAGATCAAAAAAATGAACGAAGGATTGGACTTCCAATTTCACCTACTTTCTAAAAACAAAACATGACATTGCCCACTGGGGATAGGTTGCTAAAAAAAAAAAAGGGCATCTTTCAAGGGAAAGGAGATAATGGGCTTGATTGAAATCATCAGACTACTACATAACGCCAATCCCAGAACAAATGGGTCCTCAGAGAACAACGGGGAGGAACAATTTCCCTGATCTGTTCTCCCTACACAACAGCAACGATTTATTTGGAATGGCAGAGCAAACATGGTATATATACAAAAACAACCGATTGTATTTTATGCCAGGGATACATCAAGATTCTCAGGTTTCATCCAGTCTTACTGTATGAACATTCTTAATCCCATTCTTTATTTATCTGAAGACTTTAGTTAAAACTACATTCTTGTTTAGCATATGCTGATATAATCATGTATTCTTGTACACGTGTATAGTGTATATAGTATGTGTGTTATATATATATGTGTGTGTGTGTATATATATATATATATATATATATATATATATATATTTTATGGCTAAAAGTAATTATTGGTATTGTATTATAACCAGAGCTTTTAAAATGCCCTAGACTTAGAATATCAACATAACTTAATGTAGTGAAATTTGGGTGGCAATGTCAACTAGCCACGTCTATGCAAGCAGAGGGTCATGCTCAGATATTGGCTAAATTCATGTATGAAGGATGTAATGATCGCACATGCCTCATAGCAAGAGAAATGGAATCATGTCAAAAGACATGACTTTCATTTGGTAAGGAGGATATAATGTTATTTTGATTAAAAAACAAACAAACCAGTCTTTCTTACTACTAGGAAACTGATTTCTAAAAGTAAACCCACCCTTATATTTTTCTGTTTATGGAAAGAGAGATTAAGATTTTTTCCAAACTTCACCTGTAGGCAGAGGGCCCGACATGATTTTGAGTCGATGCGTTCGCAGTGAGCAGGGAAGGGAAGAAGCCCGAGTCTCCATGAAAAAAGAGGGTGAGCTGGTTTGGTTGCTTCCTGCCTCCAATTGTCTGTCTCCCAAACCCACATGCAGACTACACTCTCCGCCCTTCTCTGTGAACAGTGAACGCTATCAACGTCATTGTCACAGTTCCCCCAAGATCCACGGTCCTGTTGGCGAATCTTGGGGGAAAAAAGTGTTCTAAGGAGAGATGGATGGCTCCACTGCCCGGCTCCACTGCCCGGCTCCCAGTCTAGCTCAGGGAGGCACGGGAACCCAATGGTCTGGGGCATCCCCACCTACCAAAAGGACTGGACTGTGTGTTGCATATTTTTGGAGGTTTCAAAAGACACATTTGGAACATTTTACTAAACAGACCCGGGTTGATTTTTAGGCACATCTTTCTCCACCTCAAGTCGGCAGTCCAGCTGAAATAACTTCTCATACACACAGCTCTGACCAGATGGCCACGTGCTCCATTCTTATTTAGATGAGACTTTTCCTTTCAATAACATCTTTCTTCCTGACCTGCTTAAAAATTCCAGCGAATGAAATCAGCTCGGGATTTTCAATTCTAATTGACCGTGTGCAGAGGAGGGGGCTGGGGAGGAATCAGTGGGAGCTTTGTGAGCCGCGCTGCCTCAGTTGTGGCTTTGTGTTTCCCCTCACTGGCCAATCTAAACTCATGGAAAACGTTTAATTTGTATTAATATTAATAGACCCGCAAGCATAATCCTCAATGCAAATTATTTGACTTGGCTCTTTCTGCCCTATATCATCACAAGTAATCAAAAAAAAAAAAAAAGTTAGGCATAATCTCTGAACTAGCTAGTAAGGTTGTTCATTAGTTAAAAATTCATTAACATATTGGCATAATGATTGAATTAAATGAAAGCATGATGAGACTGCGTTTATTTTCCTTGTCACTTGAATAAATTATCATTATTGGACTATGTCTATACTTTTCTATCCACCATGGAAATATCCACTATCTAAAATTCTCGGTTTATTATTTGTATGGCATTCTATAAACAGAATGTTTTCTGCTGGATGTTTTATTTGGATTTGGATTAGTAAAAACTATCAAGAATTTCAGATGATTTACACAGTCAGTGTAGCTTAGCAAATTGTATGTGCATTAAAATTGGGCATGTACGGTTTTCATTTTTTCTCTCTCCCTTTTGACAAGTTCTTGACTCAAATAATTTTCTCCACAGTTTATTACTGCAAAGTCAAAGATGTTTCCTTTTTAAAAATTTAATTTTTGAATGGTAAATGTGTGTTAGATGAAAACAAGTTATTCTTCTGACACTGACATTATTTTGCCTTGTAAAGATAGAAACATGAACCAAAGTTGCCTATTTTTGAAATACGTAATAGAGAAAAGAGAAAAACTTCAAATTATGAATCAGGGTCACAGCAACACTGTCTCTGATTTGGAACTCTGTGTTCTTCCTTCGCGTAACTGTATCTCAAGAACATCCATTAGTAGTCCCAGCAGGAGCCATGCTAGTACAAATGTTTGAGAAGTGCACCCTATGACAGATCAATTACAATTTCTTTGCATCAAAATTACACAAAAATTAAAATGGGATTGCCTGTGACATTCACAGACATGTGTGTATGTGTGTATCTGTAAGTCCATTTGTATTAACAAAATCTTAGAATTCTCATGCCATTCAATATATGTGTTGATGACTCTATCTCATATTTGATGATTTTTCCTCACTGATTTATGAATTATAAAACAACCCACTAGTAACATAGATCTATGGCCACAATTTAGTCAGTTCTTGTTCTGCTATTCCAAAGGAAGAAAAACATATTCAGAAACCAAAGACATCAAAATATAAACAGAAAACCTAAACACAATAGTGAGTCTAAGGTATTATTAAATTATACATATTTTTAGCTTAGTTTTACTTTTGTAACCGCAGATGTTAATTAACAATGTATCAAGCCCTGTAGGTAGGAGGTGATGGTTAATATGGTATCTTGGGAAGGATTATAAAAATTGTATTGGCCTGGTCATTTCAGATGGTGGCAGCTGAGATGTCCTAATCGTATGGGCGTGACTAAGAGGGGTCACTCCAAGCTTCTCCGCTTGCCCCTTCCCCAGGTCATGAGTTCACAGGACTGCAGAGAATCACAAATACTAAAACGAGTGTTGATATTTGTATCAGTGTGGGGTCCCGGTTGAGATTTGCTGGGTCTTCCTGTTTATCCTGATTACTTAGGTAACCAGCATTGGTTGTGGAGGCTTTGCAGCTGTGTGTCACCTCTACCCCCTGCCCCCCCCCCCCCCCCCCCCCGCCACCACATGCCCCCGTAGGGCTGTGATGACCAGTCAGAGACACAGGTGCTTGGGGTGTGTAGGCCCCCTCCACCTCTTCAGGTTTACCCTCATGGTTCTAACGTTCCTTCTAAAGGGATCTCCCCTCCCCCCCATCACCACAGTGCACACCTGCTCACCCCCCAACACCCCATGTGCTGTGTTCTCAACCGTTTCTTCTCCTAGCCCTTAATTATGCAGCTAAGGTTCACAGTCAGGGATATATATATTTTTTTTTGTGTATTTTTTTTTTTTTGTATTTTTCTGAAGCTGGAAACAGGGAGAGACAGACAGACTCCCGCATGCGCCCAACCGGGATCCACCTGGCACGCCCACCAGGGGCAATGCTCTGCCCACCAGGGGGCAATGCTCTGCCCCTCCCGGGCGTCGCTCTGTTGCGACCAGAGCCACTCTAGCGCCTGGGGCAGAGGCCAAGGAGCCATCCCCAGCGCCCGGGCCATCTTTGCTCCAATGGAGCCTCGGCTGCGGGAGGGGAAGAGAGAGACAGAGAGGAAGGAGGGGGGGAGGGGTGGAGAAGCAAATGGGCGCTTCGCCTGTGTGCCCTGGCTGGGAATCGAACCCGGGACTTCTGCATGCCAGGCCGACGCTCTATCACTGAGCCAACCGGCCAGGGCTATTTTGTATTTTTAAACAGTGATAAAAGTGGTGCTAACGGGACATATATGACATCAGAGCATCACTGAAGGGGCAGATGGCATCCTGAGAGTCTGCAGTGTGGCATACGGACTCATGAGCTCACCCTGAACTTGACTGGACCACTCCCCCTTCCCACCGGTGGGCAGAGCCCACTCCAACAGGGAGCCCTCTCTCAATAACGCCCATTTCCTGCAGGAAACCACTGTGTTAGTTTGAAGGGCCTGATTCTTCTGTCAGCAGCTGAGCAAATGCTCCTTGATGTGAATTTAGAAAAAAGCACTTAGAATGATTTCTTTTAAATTTTCACATATATACTCTTAGTAATATGCATGATGCTTGCTTGGTCTAATTTTTTTGTTTGTTGTTGTTTTAAGAATTAATTTCAGTTTTAAAAATGGCATTAACTAAGAGAAGAAAACATAGACAGAATGCTGCTGTTCTTTTACCCTGAAACGTAGTAAAACGTTGATTTTTATCTCTCTGCTGAATGTTTTGTTGAGCAATTCTCTTAATTTACATGAATGTGCTCATTTTAAAGATCTATTTTTAACTCAAGAAAATAGAATCTCTAATTTAAGAAGGAAACAAAGGTTTTAAATTTTCACTGAAAGAGACGTATATCTACATATGTGCTTTTAATTGCAATAAAAAATAGTGGGAAAAAACCTTTATTTTTAACTTAGAAATATTTCAAACTGCACCAAAAAGGTCTATATGTGCCTTGCTTTGGCAAACATCCTTGGTGGCAGAAATTGAGACAATACCCCCCCTTACCTCTCTTTTTCTAAAATTCTTTAGAATTATTTTAAATTTTAACTGTTTTCACAATTCAGAGGGAATTGGTAATTTGGGTTAAAGCTTTACACTTGAACATCGTCTCCATCACTATGATGTTATTATTTTCGTAAAAGGGCATGTATCCTAGGTCACTTTGTGCCCAGATTTGAATATTTGTATTCTACACTCTGATAGTATCTTGTAAGGATGCTTATTCTAAGATGTTCTAAGGAGCCAGAAAACTTCCCCTTGGTTTGATTTGCTAAGAAAGCACCAGCGACATCATAGTTAAAAAAGGAGTCCTAACGGCTGGGATTGTTTTTTTTTTTTCACCTCTTCATGTGGAGTCAGATTTCTTTTAAAAAGGAACAAATGCATTTCTGGAGGAAAAAAAAAGGTATTGAAACCAAGATCCTTACTCAAACACAGTATGACTGGGAATTTGCAGACATGGTGTGGCCATGCGTTGTCACAGAGACCTCCTGGTCTACCCACGTGCAGCCCTCTGAGGGCAGCAGAGGAGAAATCTGTGTGGGTGCCTGGTGGTCATCTGTTACCTCAAACGCCATCTCCAGAGAGACAACTGCCGAGGGACCTGAAGGTGAACATGCACGTGCCTTTCCCAACATCCCCCTGCTCATTCTTTGGGTGGTACTCTAGAAAGAGAAGCCTGCCATCGATTTACAACAAAGTCAAGGTCTTGATGCCTAAACGGAGAAGATGGCTCTCCTCCTGAAGTATTCTCAACATGCGTGTGTGGATGGCAGGTTATTTTACCCTGAAACATAATAAAACTTTGATTTTTTTTTATTTTTCTGCTGAATGGGCAAGAGTGGGCAATAAGGATCCACTAGCAAGTACTTACCCCAGGCAGTAGTTAGGTGAACATAGTGTAAAAAGTAGGAAGCTAGACAAGTGTGCAAGACTTCATCTTTTTTTGTTTCTTTGTTTGTTTTAGGGCTCACACCAGAGTCTAGTGTGCATGATCTCTCCTCCCAGGTGTAAAAAAAAAAAAGAATCCAATGATTTTGACTGCATCTTTCTCTAAAAGACTATCTTGCTAGACAGCATATTTAAATTTGATTTCTTCTGTTAAGTTTTGTGTACCGAATTATTTACACAAGGGCGTTACATTTTTTACTATAAAATGAATTAGATCTCTCTCTGTCAGCCACCTGTCACCCTCCTTTGCCTTTAAGCTGCTTTTTTCCCCCTCCAGATAATGTTAGGCTTGGTCTTTTTTATTTATTTTTTATTCTTGTTTCTTCAAAACTCTTGTCAATTTGGTAACTTCCTTTCAGTATTCTTATGTCTGTGTCTCATTGTAGTCACACATTAAGAAAAGCCCTGGGTAAGGAGTGAGAATCACTGGGTGACACTTTTGGACCTCAAGGTCCCCCCCCCACACACACACACACCTGTGAGCAGTTTAGGGAATCAGGGCTGGTGAATCTCCAAGGTCCTAGGACCTGCCCCTGCAGGGTTAACTAAACTTGAGACTCTTCATGGAGGGACGAACTCCGAGCTCTCAAAATAGTCTCTGTGTTACAAGTGGTTCATCCTGTTCATCTGTGGTCACGCTGATACTGATTCGAGACTACATCCCTTTTCAGTATTGAATTTTCACCTTTCCTACTCCTCTGTGGATCAACGCCAGTTCTACGTGTGCTTCTCAGAGGGTCTTTCTCATCTGAGTCTGCTGATTTTGTGCACAAGGTCTCTTATGTAAAGCTGCATAGCTTAAGGAGATCTTAGATAACCCTGACTGTGCAGTTTACTGATGAGCCAAGTAAGGTCAGGAAACAACACCATGGTCTCTAGTTTGCAAAAATCTCTTTTTGACTCAGATATTCTGTGTAAACCCTGTAAAAATCTGGAACCATCAGATTGCCCAACCGAGGAAGGGATTCACTGCAGGATAGACCCTAACTGTCATTACTGTGATCATGTGATACGACTCTGGGGGTTTCCCAAATGCTGATTTAGACATTAAGACTAAGAGTTACAAAACAGACACTCTAAAGGTACTAGCTAAGTTATTATATTTCCAGTGAGCACTGCCTCTATTTTTACTGTAGGGAAGTTGATCACCGAGTGGCTGTTGGGGAACGTTGCCAACATTTCACCCCGAGTTTTAGCAACACAAAGTTACTGATCACTTGTTTATGAACTACCTAGATGGGTCCTAAATTCTCTTGCTCATTCAGGCTAGGCTTTAGGTTTAAACTAGTTTATAACTGTGGTATATGTGTACTGAACACATACAGGGGGGTTGAGTATATGAATGAAACATACAGGGTCAAATGTCAGAAGCAGAGATATTAAAAGTCCAAAAATCAAGAGTGCAGTATGAGTAATGGGAGTCCAGGGAGGAAAATGGCATGCCTAGTGAGTTCAATAATAAATATAAAATGAATTACAGTTCTAGTCGGTTGGTTCAGTAGTGAAGTGTTGGCCTGGTGTGTGGATGTCCTAGGTTCAATTCCTGGTTAGGGCAAACAGAAGAAGTGACCATTCACTTCTATCTCCTCCCCCTTTCTCTCTCTCCCTCTTTCTCTCCCCCTCCCACAGTCATGGTTTGATTGGTTCAAGTGCATTGGCCCTGGGCACTGAGAATGGCTCCCTGGAGCCTCCGCCTCAGGTGCTAAAAATACTTGGTTGCGAGCATGGCCCCAGACAGGGCGTTGCTGGGTGGATCTTGGTTGGGGTGCATGTGGGAGTTTATCTTTCTATCTCTCCTCCTCTCACTTAGACAAGAAGAAAAAAAATGAATTATAAAAAATGCACTTGATATATGAAGAATCGTAACAACATGGAGATTTCTTTTTTCCCCCCTTCTAAAGTCTACACAAAAGATTTAATTTATTCTTTTTAAGAAATTGCAATCAACAACTATTCAGATCATGTCAGAAAGCAGACAATTAGAAACTAATTTCTTAAACCAGCTCGTCCATCAGAATCATCTCAGCCTCTGGAATAGTGTCTCAACAAAGAGTAGATCCAGATTAAACTGCTAGTGGAGATGTCCACAGCATACAAAAACCCAAGTGTCATCCAGACGTCCGTGATGTGGAACCGAAGAAATGTCTCTGATTGTCTTCATCTTTCTTGTTAAAATAATAATAATAATAATAATAATAATAATAATAATAATAATTTTATTCAAAGTCCCATAGAAGCCTACCCATTAGAGAACAGGAAAGGCAGGAATAAAATAAAAAATGGAATGGTGGCATAGATTAAAACTAGAAAGGAGATTCTTAACTGAAAAAGGGACTTAACTGAAAAATCCTATAGACTCTCAGAACGATTTCCTTCCACCATTGCTGGATATTGCCTGGCATTGTGGACGCTGTGATCCATCATACCACAGGGCACACATTCATATGCAGGACAACACTCACGGTGATGTTCAGACATGGTGGGAAAAACTTTAAGCCCATTAAGTGCTGTCCTTGTTAAGTTGAATTTATGCAGCAGAATTTTCGTGATAACATTTTTTTTTTAAATAGGAGAATACACTAAGGAAGGCCTGGCCCTAAGAAATATCAGGGCCCAAATAATAAATAAGGGTGAAGTCAAATGTAACAGCGTATTTTTTTTTTAATGATCAAAAGACAAATTCCTTATGTAGTTGTTAGAACCAAACCTCAGAAGCTCAAGAGTTGGATCATCTAGTTAGTGAGATAATTTTTTTTTTCCACCAGAAAAGGGCCATAAAGATTTCCAGTAGACAAAGCAATGAAGGCCTGAGAAAGAGAGGGACATTCCTGGGGTCAGTTATCTAGAATGATACAATCGAATTCTTTCCGTGGTTCTTTTAAAAATGACTTGGATGAAGCGAGATGTGCAGGGACGAGAGCACCATCATCCTTTGGTTAATCACGTTTGTTCTGACCAAAGTCCTGCTCAAGATAAAGCGCAGCCCACTTGTTTAATAAGAAGCATCAGGCCCCCTAGGGAAGCACTTACCCTCTCTGTTACTCAGGCCCCTCAGTCTCTAACCCTTCCAACAGGTGTCCTGGTGACCTTGTCACCCTAGGGACATGTATTAAGGGCTCATTTCCAGGAAACCACAGCACGTTTAGTCTGTCGGTGCACACTGCATCTCATTCTTAGGTATTACAATTCCTATGACTTAAATCCTGTCATCACCTCCATTTTGGGCGATGAGGAAACCAGCGGGGGAGCGGGTGTCTAAGTAATAAATTCAGGATGCCACGATGCCAATGGGGGTGGGACAGCCATTTGCACGCGCCTGAAGGCCAGACTTCCCCGTGCAGTGAATGGCTTTTCTGCCATTGTTGGGCTGAAATATGGAATCAAATGGGTGGTAGTGGTGGGGGAGGGTGGGAGAGGGGGGAGGGGCAGGAACATAAATGTAATGAAGCATTTTATGAATGTAAGATGGTATTAATTTCAGAAAGGATGCCGGCCGTATCTAACATTATCATGGATAATCGGTTCGGGAATGTGCAGGTCAGATCTCTCTGAGTCCCGTGATCATGGAGATAGAGATATGGCATGCCTAAGCACCTCAGGAAAGCCCGCTCATTTTACTGATTCATTTAAAATGTCTGCACACTGACCTTTCTTGATAGTCCCAGTAGTAGGATCTGACCATGTGGAGAAGACCCCCTTTATTTTCACACCAGTTATATTTTGTTCTTGGACATCAGTGTGTCTTCCATCCTAGTTTCGTGGGGGTTCCTTACATTCCTCTCTTCAGCTCCTTGACACAATCGGCATACTGTGCTCTGCCCTTCCATCTGAATAGAAGTAATGCCTGGAGCGGTGTGTCAGTCATGGTGGCAGATTTCAAAAGCAGTCTCATGGCATTTTTGTAAATGCACTGGACTTGGCTGTAAGACATTTTACCAAAGCACAGAAGCCTGGCTAGTTATGGCCTCCACCCGAATGAAGGTAGCCACCTGTCATCCCTACAAAAGGACACAGTCACACCCGAGAGCAGGGAAAGCAAATGTTTGCAGCACAACGCTTTCCTGATCAATCTGAGTGCTTATTGAACGTCAGCTCTGGGGAAGACACCGGACATCGACCCAGCTTCTGTTCTCACAGTTTCAAAAGCAAAAACAAAAATCTGTAGACAGTCTTAATCTCGGATCAGGGTTAATGAAATCTTTACTAGGATTAAACCTAGGTACTTAGAAATCCTAAAATCTCACACTCACCTCTCTCTCTCTCTCTCTCTCTCTCTCTCTCGATATATATATATAATATATATATATATATTATATATATATATCTTTTTCATGACATTTTCTGAAATTTTTGCACACAACTACAATTCAGTTTAAGTGGGAGGCTCAGTGGTGCTCACAGGAGTTTCTCGTGATTCTTTAAACATTAACCAACCTTACGTTTCTAGATGTGAAACTCTTGACTCAAGTCAGCTTCTTTCTTGGAGAAGAAAACTTTCTTATTGGTTATCAGTTTCCTAAAAGAAAATAGTTCTTCATTTTATGTCAGATGGTGAAACTCACCACAGAAACTCATGTATTCCACAAACAACAGTAGAGCTTTTTTTCTTAATATGCTACATACATGTGTGTGTGTGTGTGTGTGTGTGTGTGTAGGAATTATATACATATGTTTCATCCATTTGAAAATATCTTTGAAGGTATTCACTACTTAAAAACATGTATCTAGTGTGTCTATGTGCAAGCTCAGCCTATTTTGCTTAAACTTTTAATTAAAGGTCAAGGTGAACTTTATCGCAAATGACCAGAAGCAGCCTGTGGCAATTTCCTATGTACAGAATTGCTCTAACATCTAAGAAAGTCTACAACCCTCTTGAAATTGTCTTCTAAAGTCATGTTGGATATCCTGGAGACAGTCTATTATTTATCTCTGATAAATAAATTCTCTAATCAGTCTTTCAAAGGTTACCAATTAATTATTGCCAAAGCCATGGAAGGAGGCAGTTTTTATATTTGAACACTGGTTTATAATTTGCATCAAGTTTTTCCTTCAGCCTTTATAGGCATCAGTGATTTTTTAATCATCCAACAAAACACTCATTGCAATATGACAGATTTTTTTTACACCATATATAAAGAGTAAAGTTAAACTAACATCATGTTCATGAGGAGTAGAAAGCAACAGAGATGCTGACCAAACTGCACAGATTGTGGTCAAGGTGAAAAGGTCGGGACTAGCTCTCTGTGCTACTTAATTTTATTCCTGTTCACTGAGTTCTTGTTTATTCTAAATACCAGCCTGCCTCGGAAGCCGGCTACCAAAGACATGAGAGAGAAACCTAGTCCCTTCCATCCAGGTGTTCATAATTAAGTTGACTCAAAAGAATATAAAAATCAGTCACAGTAACTAACTTTTATTTTATTCAGAAGATAGGCTGAAGTTTAAAAAAAAAAAAAACTAACTTGCCTTATGGTTGTAGAAAATTTTATCGTGAAGATCTTTTTGTTTTATATTTTTCTGAAGTGAGAAGTGGGAGGCAGAGAGACAGACTCCTGCATGCACCCAGCTGGGATCCACCCGGCATGCTCACCAGAGGGCGATGCTGTGCCCATCTAAAGTGTTGCTCCACTGCAACTGGAACCATTCTAGCTCCTGAGGCGGAGGCATGGAGCCATCCTCAGTGCCCGGGGCCAAGTTTGCTCCAATGGAGCTTTGGCTGCAGGAGGGGAAGAGAGAGACAGAGAGGAAGGAGAGGTGGAAGGGTGGAGAAGCACATTGGTGCTTCTCCTGTGTGCCCTGATCAGGAATCGAACCCAGGACTTCCACATGCCAGGCTGACACTCTACCACTGAGCAAACCGGCCAGGTCTTTACCTACCATAAAGATCTTAAATTGGAGGATAGCGGCCTAAGTATGCACAATCCAAAATGAGCAGAGTTCAAGGGGAGTTACATTTTCAAAATTGTCTTTATTTTGTCATTTTCAAAGATGATTGATCTTCATAATGAAGGGCAAAAGTAAGCTTGTGGTTGTGAATACATAAAACAGACTTGATTCTTGTAGTAGTATTTATTTGTTAATTATTACATTATTTATTATTACAAATAACCTACTTTTGCCCACACCCTTGTCAATATACTAAACTCTCAGAATTACAGAAATACACACCAGCTTATGTTCAGTATAATTTTGAGATAAGTTTTTTATTCCTTGAGTCCTAATGTAGTTGGAAGGTGGGAATCCCAGGATTAGGCAAGTATCTCAGTTCATTTTCAGAAAATAAAAAAGACATATCGACATGGACGGTTCCTGTCTCATGTAGTCTGCAGTAGTTTTGAACCAGGTGACCCCCCGCTGGCTCAGATAGGGTATGAAAACGCATTTCTGGGTCATTGTGAGTGGCCTGAGAACACAATCTCCCCAATTCCCAGGGTACGCATATGCCGCAAAAGACACCCCATAGCTTCTGCCATAGGAGAAACGTTTCCATCAATCTGCAAGCACGTGGGAGAGCTCAGGCACCTTTTAAGTAACACCTGGGACCTTGAAAATATTCATCCGTGCCATCCTCTGTGTCCCAGGGTCCAAGCTTGAGAGTGTGGATGGCACATGGCAGGAACATACTGACCACACATCCTTTCGGGTTCAACTCGGACCCACCTGTGATCAGCTGTCACAGGAATCTTCGTGCTCTGTCTGTTCTGTGGTTTAAACATGTTTTACCGTATTGTCTATTCAGCAGACCTGGGAACCAAAAAACAGCAGTGGTATCAGAGTTCATTCAGAGCGGTGACATTGGTGGGGAGCCCATGCCTGTGGGTCCCGACGGAAGGGGGCAGAGTCCTCCCACCAGACCGGGCTTCCTGGAGTGGCTGGTATCTCATAGTAAGAGTAATTCATGGCACCCTTCATTGGAGAGCCATTGGTGCCATGGACAAGCGAGTTCTTGCCACTTGTCACCTTGAAATTTGGGCTGATGTTTCTTCAGTGCTGTACATTACTCCTGTTAATCCCACCCACTCACCCATACCCCCCTCTGTGGCTTTCACTCCATTCTACGTGCAGGGAAATGGGAAGGGGCTTGGTTTGACTTTGATTCATCCTCCATGATGCTCAAGGATATGTGAGCCAGATGACAGAATCACGCTGATCAGAAATCGGACCCCAGGAGTTTTGATTCCTTCTAGGGGTGGACCAGGAAGGACTGCTAAACAGAACCACTCCCGAGAATGACATAAGACAGTTCCCCTGGTGACACAGATGGAATTGTCTTACACAGAAGACAGAATTCCAGGGAGAGAGCACAAGGGAACGCTTTGTGAACCCCATGGGGGCCGTGGGGCGCTCTGACCCCAGATCAGGATGGAGTTCGGAAACAACAGCCATGTCTCAGTGTGGCCATGCAGACTCAGAGGCACAGTCCTACCTTTAAAAACATCTTGGGTGTCACCGAAGGCAGCCCCTGGAATTGCGCATGCTTCTCTGATTTTTGAGGAAATGACACTAAAGTGTAGGTAGGATTCCCAGCCACAGTGATGCTACTGTAATGCACAACCCGGGGTGACCTCGCTTCCTGCTCACTCCATTCATTGTATCCCGTGAGCCTCTTCATGTGGATACTGTTCCTTAGGAGCCACCTCTGAAATGTAGGCTGCGATCCGTGTGGTCTCAGAGCATGTCCTTTAGTACCTCTTTGCTCCCCAGACAAGTGGTGTCAAGAGCATTGACTAAATTGCCATCATTTTTCTATAGTTAAACGTTATGATTCTAGAGTGGTGTACTGGTTTCCATAGCTGAGCAAGTTAATGAGGGGGGGGTGTTGTTTTGCTCTTGATTTTCATGGTTGTTCTTACTGGGGAGAAATATCACCCCTGAATTAATGGGAACACTCAGGAAGAGATAAAGAAGTCATAACAGTACCAGGAAAGCCATCAGCCTCTGCCTTAACCCCTCTTGTGTCTAAAAGTAGTGAGGAGTTGAAGGTTTGTACATAATGGCTGCCCATGTCAGGTCTGCAAAATAGCCCAGTCTGTGACAAATCATAAACAAGGGAACATTGTGAAAGCTCTTTGCTTTGTTTTTGGTCAAATGCGCATTCCCTAACAGAGTGAAGGAAGGTGGTAGGATTCTAGTGTTTCCCATCAAAAGTCTTCGTCTGTTGTCCTTTGATGTATTATCCTAATTTAGTGACAGGTAATCATTTCACCTCAGAGACAATGACATATCAGCACACCCAAATGAAAAAATCAGTTCAGGTGGTTTAAGGAGAAAAGTAAGAATGAGTCCTATCGGGCCCTCCTCCAAGCATAGTTCTAAGTGGCAAGTAAGAAGGAAAATGGGTTGTTATCCAAAGAACAGCCTGCAATGCAGATAAAAATGTGTGGGGCGTACTTTGTCCTCACATGGATAACGAACCATGCATTGGATGGTTGGGATCCTTAGGGCTGACAGCACCTAGCTCCCTTCTTCTCCACTCAGGTTCAGAGATAAGAGGTCAAGCAGATGGAGACAGAGCATCACCTGGATTATTGTTGCTGCATTTGGGTGGAAGGTACAACGTGGACAAGGTCGTCCCAGATCATGTAAATCTGGCAGGCAGACCAGTTCTTGGGGGAGAGCGGGAGGGGAACAGAGAAAAAGAGACAAAGAGAAACACGGGCACACATACTCACCCACAGACACACATGGAGAAGAAAACAGTCATGATGTACACTTGCTCACACGACCAGTTTTTCCTTCCAAACTTTTGAGGGAAATGTATGCCGTCTGGAGTAGACTGACAAAGGCAGCTAAGAGAGTGATGCTGGTAGAGGCACTCCACGTTGAAAGACAAGAGTAGGAGAAACAGCCTGACCGGTGGTGGTGCAGTGGATAGAGCAGAGGACTAGGATGGAGAGGACCTAGGTTCAAAGCCCTGAGGTCGCCTGCTTGAGTGTGGGCTCTTCCAGCTTGAGCATAGGGTTGCTGGCTTGAGTGTGGGATCATAGACATGACCCCACGGTCACTGGCTTGAGCCCAAAGGTCGCTGGTTTGAAGCCCAAGGTCTCTGGCTTGAGCAAGAGGTCACTCGCTCTGCTGTAACCTCCCCACCCCCACCCCCAGTCAAGGCACATATGAGAAAGCAGTCAATGAACAACTAAGGAGCCACAATGAAGAATTGATGCTTCTCATCTCTCTCTCTCCCTTCCTGTCTGTCTGTCCCTATCTGTCTCTTTCTCTGTCTCTCTCTGTCTCTATCACAAAGAAAAAAAAAAGTAGGAGAAACTGCTCCCCGTAAAGATATGCATAGGAGTCAACAGAATAAAAAGTAGATAAAATAGGAAAGGCAGCTTTAGAATTAAAAAAATCCCATCTTTGATTCTTTAAGTTAATATTCATACAGAGAGCTAATGCATAATTAATACCAATATGGTAGTGAGGAGAGAATGCTCCTTGGAGAGGCGTCATGACCAAAGGTTGTCGTGATTGCCAGGAATCTCCATTAAGAACCATGGGGAAGAGCTCGCAGAGATTTACCCCAGAGGTGTGTTTTCTTCGCTCCCCCAGGATTTAGGGATCGTCCTCCAAATGGTAAAGGGCAGAGAAGGTTGATCATCCCTCCAATGCAGCCCCAAGAAAAGAACCCATGTACCTTTCACCCGCTCCTTTGCCAACCGCTCAACGCTGGTTTCACCATCAAATTATGCATGTCCTTCTAAATAAAGGCATCCACTCAGCATGTCTACCAAGGCTCCTTCCAAAACTGCCTCACAAATACTTGAAATAACAGGACATGGCACATGTCTATAAGAAGCACTTTGTTGTACGAAACATTGTCTTCCCTGAGGTTCATATTTAATCAAAAATCTTCTACCAAGAGTGAAAAGTTCTTCATCTTAATCTCAAGAAGAAAACATCTCTAGCGGAGTCATCCAACCAGGTAGAATTCATTCATTCCTGCAGAGAGTAGAAACAATTTTGCCCAACAAGTTGACGGGGGCCCATGGAATTCTCTCCTCTCCTGTTTTTCCTCCTTTGTCCTCTGTTCTTGGCCCTTCCACTGAAACAGACGCTGAGACTTCTGGGGTCACGACCAGCTGGGCAGCTGCGGCATCCAGCCAGAAGACCCCTCAAAGTCACAGCCCTTTCGTTCAGGCAGTCTAGAGAGGGAACAGTGACCACAGGGATGGCCGCATGTGTGGGAATAGTTATAGTGCAGAGAGAAGAGCCTACACATTCAACAGATTTCTGCTGGCCTCGTTCTTTAATGAGAGGCAATGTGAGGACTTCCCTGGGAGTTATACAGAACAACACACCTGAAGAGGCTGGTCAGTATTGACAGAGACACTTTTTAAATTACATTTATTGGGATGACATGGATTAATAAAATGATATAGGTTTCAAGTGTACAATGCTATGATACGCAATCTCTATATTGCGTGTGTGCCCACCACCCAAAGTTAATCATCTTCCATCACCAAAATATTTGACCCCCTTTACTACCCCAGCCCTTCCCTCTGTGTCTCCAAGTGTTTGTTTGCTAGTTTTTCTTGTTTGTTAATTTGTTGCTTTCAGATTTATAGCTCACATATGAGTGACATCATTTGGTTCTCGGCTTTTTCTGACTGATTTGCTTTGCTTAGTGGGTGATAGTCTCAAGGTCTGTCCATGTTGTCACAGAGGGGCAGCAATTCATCCTGTCTGATGGCCAAGGAGTATTCCCTTGGCATTTTAAGACTTCCAAGCTTCCTATATTGGTCAGCATTCTCCATGGGAACAAGCCGTGTGTGTGTGTGTGTGTGTGTGTGTGTGTGTGTGTGTGTGTGTATGTTTGTGTGTTTATATGTTTATGTGTTTATGTGTAAAGGTAGTGAGAAAGATGAAGACTTACTTTAAGGACTTGCCCATGCACTGCAGGAGGGAGGTCCAAATCTGCAGGTGGAATGAACGGGCTGGAGACTCAGAGAAAGGTCACAGCAGGTTCCCACACTACATCCTGGGTTTGCGGTGGGCACTGGCACATTTCATTCTCAAAGGGAGACTCAACATGCACCCAGCAGCCTGTACCTGGACACCCCCCATCCGTAAACACGCAGTGCCTCTACCCCGCTGTCCAGTCCTTGCCACCGACAAGGCCATCAGCGGTCATCCGGGGATTACACACGAGCGTGAGGCAGGGTCAAGTTTGCATTTCAGCAGGATCACACTCAGGCGTCAGTTCATATGAGGTAATGTTGCCGCTGCCCAAAATTAAACAATGGTGCAGGCATGAAGTATAAATGTGTGTTTTCCCCGAACTCTGTCCTCCAAACAAGACACCCAAAACAAGCAGCCGTTTGGGCGGCTCTTTATCTTTGTCCTCACTGACACATTTGGCACACATGCTGGTGGCAGGGTAGTTTCAGGGTAGAAGTGGCTTTATTCCTGCAGCTCGTGTGTGGGAAAACGCTAGGTCATTCATCCATGCCAGGATGTCTGGACAGCCTGTGCCTGGTCACCGAGCCTGGGCTTCCAGCATCCTGAGTGTCTGCCCTGCTCTGCTCAAAACCCACTTTGCAGGGGTGGGGGGAATCTTGACATTTTGCATTTGAGAAACAAAACTGTAGATGCTTCCCGATGCGGAAACCAAAACATGCAACAAATCTAAACGACAGGAAGCTTCCCTCCCTTTGCCACGTGTTGGCTGGTAACGCAGTGGACCGAGAACGTTCTAGTCAAGTCATGAGCGGCACATGGGAGATAACAGTTGATTCTCGATAGAAACACAAAGCTGGAGGAACCATGTTACACCAAGGCACATTGAGCAAGCTCTCCTTCTGCATACAAACAGGAAAACCTGTCCCTGTGTGCAGGTAGGCACGTACCTCCTTGCCACAGAGGCAAAGATCTGAGCATCTCAACCCATTTCAAACGTGATCTTATGTGAGCAGAACACATCCTAATTAAACCAACTCTAAAGAAGGTTTTAAAATGCATGTAATATTTTTCTTTGTTTATATTTTCTGCAAGGGCCCAAAGCTATATATGAGCACATTGCCTGTCATGAATAGTATGTTGTCCTTACCGAATATCCAAGTCTACCTCGGACACTTGTTTACTTTAAATTAAACAAGTATGGAAAGAATAGAAAAGTTTTCATTTTTAAAAAATGTATATTACCAGGCATCCACGCGAGTGCAGTGCAAGTGAGGCCACACATCTGTAGGTGAGTGTGCTCTCTGACACAGGGAACTTCAGGGTATAAACAGTCATAGCCCTAGGTCTCCCATTGTTATGTGAACCCATTGTTTCGGTTTTCCCCATACCTCCCAAGTTTGCCGACTGGCTTCCTCCTATTGAAATGACTTCTCCCTGCTCTTCTCAGAATGTCAAAATGCAGCCCAACTCAAATGCCACCTTCTCCAATATGCCTCCACTGTCCGTTCCCGCTCCTGCCAGACTTAATCCCTTCTTTAATAACTCATTTTGTCCCCTGTGTGATTGTCTTTCATCCTTCGAAGATGAGCCCCGAAGGCAGTATTCCAATCACTCAGCAGCTGCTCTTAGTCTAATCGGTGCAAAGTGAGCATCTGTTGAAATGTTGGATGGGATGGGCAGAGGACTTAGCACAACCCTGCAAAAATCTAAGGGCCCGTTCTAGGACAGAAATAGCTCTAGCAACTTTGGGAGTACTGCCTTTTCTCTGTCCGATTTATTTTCTTTTTCTTTTTCTTTTTTTTACACAAACCTTTAAAAATTGAGGGAGGTCAGATAGGGAGTTCTTTGACCTTATTATATAAATTGCAATTCCTTTCTATCCCATGGCCTTGCAAATCTACGCTCACTAAATGGCTCATGTGGAAGACAATGGTTACTTTTATAGATTTAAATGTGGAATATGCCCTCCCTAAGTATTAATCATTTAAAAAGTACAGATTAAACAAACAAACAAACACATAGACACAGACAGCAGTATGTGATTACCAGAGGAAATAAGGGTTGGAGAAGTAGCAGAGGGTGAAGGCGGGGTAAATCATGATGGAAGGAGACTTGACTATTGGAGGGTGAACACACAATACAATATGCAGATGGTGTGTTATAAAATTGCACACCTGAAACGTATGTTTTTATTAACCAGTGCCACCCCAATAAATCCAATATTAAAGTATGAAGAAAGAGATCAAAGACTGAATGAACTGCATAAGCAGAAGTGTTGTTACCAGATGAGGAGAAGAGGGGACGATGAAGGACAAAGAATGGATCTCAAGAGCCTTTGTGGCTTACACCCCTCGGACTTGGAGTGCTGTCCATTCTTTTATTCAACAAATATCTATTACGTACCAAGATTTTTAAGTCTGGCACCCTGAGGAGAGAGTGGTAAACAGACAAATGCCTTGATCACTATCAAAACATATACAGCCAGCTAGGGAGGCAAGTAAGTGGACTATGTGGCATTGTATATGAAGCTATCGGGAAGACCTGTGTATTGAGAGTCATAGGTGAGCTGAGCCTTGAATGAAAGGGTGCCTGGAGCAATATGAATATTTAAAGAAGAGTTTTCTGGATTGGGGGCATGTCAGGTGCTAATGACCTGAGGCACAAGTGTTATTAGGCACTTGAGGAAGCCAAAGAGACCATCATAGTCAACACAGAGTGAACAAGGGGTTCGTGGCAGGAGAGACTAAGAAGGGGCTCCATGGGGACAACTAGGGCCTTAGCAGGACATGGTTAAGATTTGGGATTTTATTCCGTGTGAGAAAGGAACCTGTTGGAGAGTCTGAACAGTGGACTCCTGGACTCCTAGTGATTTGGCATTAGGTGATTTACAAGGACTGTTTGGCTCCTGTGTGATGAGCAGGTTAGGCTGGGAGAAGGGAGGGTTGTAAGCAGCAGGGGATGAAACGTGGAGTTCAGTTCAGACTGTGGTCTGATAACCAAGCAGGAGATGCAGGTGCATTGTGCCAGGGGACCTAGTGGTGGCCCTGCAGAGGACAAGGTGACCAGTGGTTTCTGGAGATACTTTAAGTTAGGTCACATTATTTTTTTTTAAAGAGTTTTACTAAGTGAGGCTCTTCTAGATGTAGATGAAAGAAAAGTCCCTTTGGTAAGAGTGACCCTCGTATATCATATTTATAGTGTCACTTATCCACACTCTTCCTCTCTAGGGAGCTCATCTGTTAGGATTTACCCCATTCTCCCAGAGCGCTGGGGACAGAAGTCAAGCGGGATCCCTGATCTCCAGAGTATCTGTTCCTGCCACTAATTTCACATGTTTCTCCTTCTGCATTTTTTTTTCTTTTGCATACCCAGGAGGGGTTTTGATCTAAAAGGCCATATATAACATATTTTGAGCATTAGGAAAAATCCTGAGATTTGACTGACTGGTTAGCTTCATCAAAAAAAAATCATTAGCATTTTCTCTTCAGAAGACCAGTGTGGTATCAATCCTTTGAATTCTGTAGGCCCCACACAATAAATGCAATCATTCATATTTGTGTAATATTTTAAAAGTGCACCATGTGGAGAAATTCTTACATTCAATTAGTGACACGTTTTGGGTTGCCTTTTTTTAAAAAAATACATGTCTGTTTAACACTTAAATGTTATTAAAAGCATACCTGAAGATACCATTAAGTTATTCCTAACAGTAGAAAGTGTCTATTTATTGAGAGTCCTGACCATACATCCATTTATTTATTCTGAAATATTAGCCAGTGACCTGTTTTATTTTTTTTAATTCTGAAAAATTTCTGAGTCATGTAAGCATCATTCACATTAAAACACAACCCTGATGGCTAACAGGTTTTATTGTAATGAGACTATTGTGTTAGACAACAATTTATTGGAACATTAGAATTCTAACCAGAACCTTCCTTTCTGTTCCTGACTGACGCTTCAAGGATTCTTGGAGAGTCTTAGATGCTATTGTATTTAGATTGCTAGAGCTTGATGTAAATATCCATATTTTAATCAGAAAACAGGGACATTGGCATTAAATAGTCTCTGCCCCCACATGCTTGTGGGTCATTTTTTCTCCTCAAGAATCTCTTCTGCGTATTGCTCTTGACCCACACCTGGCTCACGTCAACGCTCAGCCTCTTGAATCAAGTATTCATTACTTTCTCTTCCCTGGCCCCTTCCTCTGGAAACTCCAATAGAATTTAATGCATTGTGCATCTACTGATGGTCCCTGAAATAGTTGATATTGTGGCCGACATAAGGAGCATAACCAAACGTTGGTCAGAGCTCTTGATTTTTCTGAAGACCTGACTCCCAAATAATCATTTAAGTTCAATGATCTAAGGGAATGCCCACCATTAGCCCTGAGAGGCTAACTAATTGCTTTCCAGTGACTCCGACCACGTCGCTTATCTCTCAGGAGGAAAAGTGGGCATTTTGTTGAGAGTCTAAAGAGAAGTTTTCACTTTTTCCTCTGTGCCATCAGAGATGAGCTCTGCTATCTCTGTTCAGGTATTTTCCCCTTGGACGTCTCTCTTCATTTCATCCCTCAGGGCCGTGGGACATGGAAACGTCACCTGCATTTCTAGCAGAGGCCATTTATCCAATGCATATTGACTGAAGAAAATATACTGACTGTACAGTCACCTAGAGCGTTCAAGAGGGCGCTGTGTGTTTGTTGGGAACAGTCTCACTGGGTAGATGGTGTCCAATGTCCCTTCCAATGAAAACCTTTTACGTTCCCATACAGATGTTAAGGGGATCAAGTGACATCTCTTGTCTTAAAAGGATGCTATTATGAATGTGTGTAGTTGCACTATGGGTAAAGACACAGGAATTCAGTGTGTCAGGGTTACTGATGCTCAACCCCATTGTTTTGGAGACCGGATTGATAGAAAGGGAGACATACTGCAACTCTGATGGCATATTTTAGATGGTTTCAAGATTGTCTAAGAGTGCAAACTGGAGTGCATTGTCCTCTGCGTCTTCTAATTAGCACTGTTTGTTCCATTTTTGGTGAATATACTAAACATTATGACAGAGTATGATGAAATAGTGAGGCAGTATTTTTGTTAATTTTCTGGGTCCAAAATTTTCTAATCCCATTAACAACAACAAAAAATACATTGCCCCTTAAAAACCACAAATATCTCAAATATTTGTTTATGAAACTAATAATTAGGCATTAGAAATATTTTCTCATAGAGGTCTAAGACCATAACCAAATAATTCTGCTTAAAATTATACATAAAAACTCAGTAATGTAATATACATGTAAAAATTTCTTCTTTTATAATGTTTTGACAATAAATTCTATAATCTGCGCAGTTCACTTAGTAACAGCTAATTATTAGAAAAAGAATTCACTGCATTATGTGTAATTAAAATTGTGTATTAGGGTGCAGGAAAAATAAATTTGAAATAGATTTGCTTAATAACCATTGTTAAAGGAAGAATTTTTATTATCTGAAATTATAATTTAAATTCACTTGGCAAGTTGTCTCAATTACTGTTTATTGCCATAGAACATGCAGGAAAAACTGCAAAACATAGCAAAAAGAAAAGAAAACCTGTGCTTTCCCTAGTCAATACATCTTTTTCCCAGATGTATTAATGGTGGTGGATTTTTATGCCCATCTTGTGAAATATGGGAGCCATTGAAGACACAGGATCTTATTTTAAAAAGTCTTATTAAAAGAACATATGCTCCTATAAGAAGGGCACACCGCTGTTTATGTGAGCACAAGACACTTATTTAAGGAACGAAGAAATAATAGAAGCAGGCAGAGCTGATCTGTGTCTGTTCTCTGTGCACAGTTTGACATACGTACTTACCATACTCCGATAAAAAGGGAGCTGAAAACTGTACGGACATTGTATCCCATTCAGGATAAACAGAATCGAGCAGCCTCAGTTCCTACAAGGGGCTTGCACACTGTTCTAGGTTTCTTTCATGGGGGAATTTTTTGTCCCATGTTTTAAAAAGTTTCTATAAGCATTTTATCTAGAAGCAAGTAAAATCCAACCAAATGCATGACACATACTTAGCTTTTCTAAGCCATCTCTAAGTAAATTCAGTTTCTTTAAAAAAAAATGGGGAGTTCTCTTACACAACATCATTAAAACGTTTTATTTAAATTGAAAAAGGCAACGTACTTAAAAGTGACTTTATTCTTAAATATTTACAGAGTTTTCGAAAGCAGAACTAAGTCAGTTTTCCAAATAGATTATGGATGACATCTACCTGTTAGACCACCGACACAAACTTGATGCTTTTGCTGTCTAAAATTAAAATGTATAAACATAGTTGCCCTTCTAGCAAAGCAAATTTGATTTCCTTTGAAGGAGGAACAAGAGTAATCGGTAGGAAAGGAAGAAGGTATTTATTGCATGGCAGTACATAATTGTTCACTATCTTGCTCTTACTGAAGACCAAAAAAAATTGAAAAAGGTTAATTTTTATATCTTAGGCATGTCCTGTTGTTCATGACAGAAGAGTCAACGTTCCTAATAGTTACGGACTATACACTTGTCCAGTCCCGACCTCTATTTGTACTGCAAATAAAATCTTAATTGTTGCTTCCACGAAATTCCCACCACATCCCTCACTGATGCATGCGTGGATGTGTACGAGCCGCTCTTTCATCTTAATGACTCTGTTGCTAATTAACACCATCTCGTGGTTCCCACCAGTAGGTTTTTGAGGTGTAGCACAGGTGGCTGTGGTTAGGAAGATGACAGTGACGGAAAATAGACTGAGATGCGCTGCCTGAAGGGCTCACACACAAGACACAGAGGTCTGCAAAGACCCAGCTGAGGTCGGAAAAGACATCCCTGTCTCGAGAAGTGTGGACTCTTTGGAGAGTTTTGATGGCTAACTATGAACCTGAAAAGGGAGCACTTGCGCGCGCGTGCGTGCGTGCGTGTGTGTGTGTGTGAGAGAGAGAGAGAGAGAGAGAGAGAAACTGCTCCATTCTGCGCCGAGGACCCGTGCCCACCCCAGTGGTTTCTCAACTCCCCAGCCAACAGTGGGCACTGCCCACTGCACACCTGACGGGCACAACGGCAGCTTCCCAGCCTTGATCCCGTACTCGACAGGTACTGAATGGACCACAGGGGCTACTCAAGGCATTGGGAGGCAGGAGTCAGCTCCAAGTCAAGGAAGAATGATGCCAGCTCCGCCTTGTGAAAATGTACAGGGGATCAAAGAGATAAATACCTACAAACACACACCCAAAAACGGACGAGGAAGAGGCTGATGTCAGGAAATCCATATTCAGTTTTCCCTGAGGTCGGTTCCCGAAAGCAACTGGAATCTGGAAAACAATGTGACAGAAAAACTGTCCAGCGTCCATGGGTATGAGGGGCGAAATTCACACTCCTCAGGCACACTAGGTGAACCAAAAGACCTGACGGTCACAAAATTCACACAGGTTCAGTTTGTAACATTGCTTTATACGTCTTAACTCTGTGATCAAAATATCGGTCCATGCTCAGTATTAGACTGCGATTCATGTGTATAATATATACATATATGTATATATATTTGCTTCCAGATCTCATTTTTAGGACATGAATCTTAGTACTTTTCTACACAAGCATGACGGTTTATTGACTCTGGAAATTATGTGCAGATCCCATAGTTATTCACACACCACACTTTCTCCATCAGTTACCTCCAAAGACAACTACCCCAGCTCTGATAGAATCAAAGGAAGGAGGGCAAGTATTTTTCTTGCCAGGTGTTGCTAATTCTTTTTAGCATAATCTACCTGAGAAAAAATAAACACAACCAGATCAGGGTGGCCCCGTGGTCACTTCACTGGGCAACATAACTCAGATCATCGGCACAATTGTTACAATGAGCCCTGTTAAGAGCAACTTCAAACACCACGACCATCTGCCTGTGTAAAGGATTACTTGTAAATTTGTCCATCTTCGTTGTTCCCCAAAACACTTACTTAAATGTGTGTCGTTTTGTTCATAACCATTTCCCAAGAATACCTACTGAAAAAATTTAAGAAAAATATTTTATGTTTTCCAAAGCATTACTTTTCAAGTGGTATAATTACAGCATTAAACCTACAGAGGTTTACTTTTCTTTCCATAGGCTCTAACAGAGAGCTGTAGCAATGTTTTTGGTACTTTAGAATTCATTAACATGTCTTTTTTTTTTCTTTTTTCTGGAGGGGGACTAAACTACTCTGAATAATTGGTATAATCCCAATAATCAATATATGTAGTTTATCCTCTACTCAGCAAAAATCCAAATCACTGCACTTGACATTTCAGCCCTTTAAGTTTTTACATGCTTTTCTTATCTACAGACTCATAAAACATTACTAAACCTTAGATCACGTCTTACTGGTAATGAATAAACCTCACTCTGATAAATGTTTTCCAATTTAATTGCTTTTATTTATTCATTTTTATTCATTTACATTTTTTTTTAATTTAGAAATCAGATTTAATGGGGTGACATTGTTCTAGGGAGGCACCTAGGTTTCAGGTGTGCATCTCCCTAGCCTGTGAACTATTGATTGCATTGTTGGTTAATTGGTTGATTTTTGTTTGTTTGTTCTAATTTATTTGGTGGCGTTCAAATTCCCCAACAGATACAAGAGTCTGGAGATATGTTTCATGTTTACTTTTCTTCATCTATGTTTGTATAAAATGTATAGCAATTTATATTTTTTAATTGGACCTCATCTCTGAGTGTAACCCCTGTGCCTTAAATTTGTGTCTACTGCAGATTTAGCCAAAAAAAAAAAAAAAAATGAAAAAGAAAAGAAAAGAAAAAAGATACATTTGGCTTTCAACAACTAGGTCAGTTACGTGGAGGTATATCACACGTGGTCAAAAACCTCTGGCCAGGGCGCCCTGAACACTTTCATTTTCACTTGTCCAGGATTGAGATGTGACTTCCTAGAAGCTCCCCTAGGAAAGCACGCAGCTCTGGCCTTGAGAGGCCATGTAGGTTTCTTCCTAGTCCACTGGAATCATCAAAATGCACCCTTTAATCTGCACTACAGCACACCCCAGAGCAAACACGACCCCTCCCTCTGGCCTTCAATCCTCGTTCTCCTAGTCACCCTGCAGAAGCAGAAATAAACATGCGGTTAGTCTTCCTTTTCCAGTGAACAGTTCTTAGATCATCACCTTTAAAATGTAATAAAAATGTTTTGGGGTTTTTTTGTGCGTTTTTTTTTCATGGAAAGGATCCAGACATTCATAACCTAACAATGAATTTGCAAAGAAAGCAGCTCACCCTGTAAAACAAAACAAAACAAAACAAAAAGAAATACCCTCCAAATTCAAACTGAGCTCAATGTTTCTAAGGAGAGAAACAACATAGCACACCACGTCGCTGCTTTCAAGGTCAGGGTTGAGATCAGATAGTCGCCACTCCATGTCACCCTGGAAGATACTGACACAGGACTTCCCAGGGAAGCTTTGTCTGGGGCTTTCAGCACAAGTGGGCCGAGTGGCCCAGTGATCCTTTGCATCTAATTAATGGCTTGCATTTAATTTGCCTAAGACCTCATGACTATACTCCCCTTCCTTTCTCCCTCCCCCCCCCAAAAAAAAACCATATATCCACCCAAATCATCCTCTCTGGTGTTCTCATTTCCAGAAGTGTGCAGCAAGAATAACCTCCCCCCCCAAAAATAGCTCATAATAATTTTTTTAATAAAGAAAAAATTGTCTTTGGGGGGATTTTTTTGTGTGTTTAATTGATTGTCTGGAAAATCTATATTCCAGGAAATAGGATGTTTTCTGCCTAAAGGTTAAAGCATAGAAATAGCTTGAGATCACTTTCAAATAGGAGCCGGGGGAGAAACGCTTGCCTTCCGCAAGCGGGTGTTTAAATGGTTGGAAGCCACCTTGGAATGGAAAATGAAGGATCCTTTTGCCTGAACTTCCAGGTGCGTTTTGCATAAGGACACCGGCCCTGAGCGGCTCTCTGGGATAACTGACACACAAGGCTGCTTTGTCCGGTTCCCGTGTTTCTGAGTGTGTGTGACTGTTTCAGTTTCATTTGTCAGCAAGTGTCTGTTTACCCGGTTTCCTGTTATTAATGATGGGAAACAGGCTTCCTTGAAATATGTTAGAGACTCTTTTTAAACTTTTGTCCGCACACTTCAAGGATGACGGCGAAGGTTCCTGGACGTTTGTAACAAAGCGGGAAACAGAGTTAGCTGCCCCTGCCTGCCTCACGTGGCTTACAACTTCTTCTCTCTCACAGAAGAAAACTAAACAAGCCAGAAATAGTTAATAATAATATAGTAATAATAATAGTAAAACAAGCCACCACAACTTCCATTCCTGTTCCCAGACCTGGAGATAACAGAGGTGGAGACGTTCTTCACCGGCAACAACGGTTCATTACCACGTATTCAGTGTCTACATGTTGAACTCTTGAACGGCCCACAAAACAAAACAAAAGAAAACGTTTCCAAGATTGACACAAGGAGCAAAGTGCTAAAAGATGATTAGATGGATTCTGATATAAAGGCATCACTCAAGAGACAAAACCACTGATGGGTGTATGACCAAGCTTTTCCTATAGAAACATCTGGCCAGCCCATCTAGCTATCTGCCTTTGAAATAGAGGCAGATACCCTCGCCTTGCATTCAAATCATAAAGGAGGCAGAACATCTGGAAGTTTTAGAAGGAAAGCAAAATAGTTACGGGGTGGGGGTGGGGGGAAGGATGGTGGGGAGAGGTCCAGATTAAAAAAATGCAGATGTGTAATTGGCCTGTCAGTGAGGTTCTGAGGAAATAGGGGCAGAAGGAACCAGAAGCCGTCGGTGGAAAATTAAAAGAGTTGTATGGGCCCTTTTCCAAGCTAAGAGCAATGAAACCCCGTAACATAATACGAAGAGGGGCTTTCTGCTCCGGGATTTGAAAGTGTTACCATGTGCAATTTTGTAAATTAGCCATTTCCAAAAAAAAAAAAAAAAGTCTTTTTCATTATAGCACAATAAAGGTTTCTCAGACTCACCCCCCACCCCCCGCACTCTGGTCATTAACATGGGGCAGTATTCGGAGCTTGGCTTTCATCAAAGGTCTCCCTCCGCCCCAACTCTCACCCGCCCTCCGGAGGCCCCCTTTCTAAGACCCTCCAAAACTGCTGAGGGGGCAGAAATCACAGAAACAGAATAGCTGATGGGGGGGCAGCCAGGCACCCCCCCGGAGCCTCCACAGTACGAGCCCTACCAGGACACCCCTACCAGGACACGCTGAGACCGGCACCCAGAGACAAAGACACAAAGATCTCATTTTTCTCCAGGAACAGAGATTTTGTGTGGAAAGCACTAGCGAGGGGGGGCTGCCAGCTCACACGTGTGTGTGTGTGTGTGTGTGTGTGTGTGTGTGTGTGTGTGTAACAGGAGGGGGGAGGCGGGACTGTATTTCAAGAAGACTGAAATTGCTGTCTGATCGCATCAAAAGCCTGACAAATGTTGTTGAACCTAAAAGCCTTTTCAGTCTGGAAAAAGACATTCAGTGGCAAAGTACTTTTTTTTTTCCTTCCTAAGAAGCACATGGTGAAAAAGGAGCTGGGATCTGGAGCCCGGGAGAGAGATGTTGATTACACATGACCGTTGCATAAAAATGAACACGGGCTCACATCACAGGGTCTGCAAAATAAAGGGGGAAAGTTAAAAAAAAAAAAACCCTCTTGAATCAAAGGATTCAGCAAGATGATATTAAATCCTTATGAGTATGTTTCCTATAAAAAGAATTCCCTCCCAGCAGCCTCAGGGTATCATTACCGGAGAGGCAGCCAGTGGCTTATTAGAGATGCAAAGCTTGGCATCCCAGCCGTGCCAAGCATGCGGGTTTGAGCTTGCGAGAGAGCCCAGGGCCCTTGGCTTCCGCCATCCCTTCTGCCATCACTGCAGGGAGGGGGCCCTGCTTGGCCTCCCCGCCCTTCCTGCAGGGCTGAGTAGGTGCAAAGGCCTGGCCGGAGACAAAGAAAAGTTGTCCCTCCCGATGGAGGGCATGCTCCTCTCTCTGCCCGAACTCGCATGTGCCGGGGAGAGTTTTGGAGAAGGAAAGGGAACGATGTCGGAGAAGAAAAACTATAAGAAAATGATTCAGGGAATTGATTTATACCAGAGCCACAAGGGATGAGAGAGACAGGCAGGGGAAGGGGTAGGCAGAGGAGCTGAAGAGGAAGGGAGGAGAAGGGAGGAAGTTGGAAGTATTCATTTAAGATCATCTTTCTATGCCAAGGGTAGAGTCTCTCCCCATCTGCCCTCTGAGGTTTGCAGCTTTGCTGGGAGATTGAATCGCTTTTATCTTGTCCCCACGCGAAGCCGATTTGGTTTTGAAGGAAAGGTGACCATGAGGCCACTGCTAAACGAGAGGATCCCGGAGAAGTTTCCAATAGACTGTTTGGTAGCAGCGTGTCTTGCTCACACACCCCCTGGCCGGGGCTCGCAGGGCTCAGCCCAAACCTTCAGTGATGCCTCCGTCACAGACCCAGTGTGCGCCCTTCCTATCCCATCCCCTCCGGTTCAGTCAATGGTGCTGTTCTTAGTTGATAGGTTCAATACATCTAGCATAATCAGAATGGTTTTGATAAATGTCAGAAAAATGCTAGATAACACATCAAAATGTAGTTAATATAGCTATCAGGGTTGATAGGCTGAGACATTGCCCTGGGACTATTTTAACTTAAAAAAAAATAATTACAGTAATTAAAAAAAACAAAACAACTTGCAACGGCCAGACCTGGTGGTGGCGCAGTGGATACAGCATCGGACTGGGACATGGAGGACCCAGTTCGAGGCCCTGAGGTCACTGGCTTGAGCACGAGTTCATCTGGTTTTAGCAAGGCTCACCAGCTTGGACCCAAGGTCGCTGGCTCGAGCAAGGGGTCACTCAGTCTGCTGAAGGCCCACGGTCAAGGCACATGTGAGAAAGCAATCAATGAACAACTAAGGAGCTGCAATGAAAAACTAATGTGTGTGTAACAGGAGGGGGGAGGCGGTAATTGATGCTTCTCATCTCTCCATTCCTGTCTGTCTGTCCCTATCTATCCCTCTCTCTGACTCTCTCTGCCTCTATCAAACAAACAAAAAAACCTAACAATGGTTTGGACTCTACTAGTAACTTCCCAGCTCTTGCGATTCTTAAATTTCTTTAGTTAATAAGGATATCAGAGAGAGAGAGAGAAAAGAAACTGACAAATGGAGCCACAATCTTGTGGAAGAAAATGAGACTCAGGTGAATCCTGTGACCATTTGAATGTTTTACACAAGCTTCTTATTCCCACCACGTCACGTCCAGGTACATTCTGGCTGTCCCTAACAATCTAATCAAAATATTGTACTATGCAGCATTTGTAAACAAGAGATTTCTCATATTCATCAATGAAATTGACATTTCATCTGTGTTATTAAAAAAATAACCTAAGTGCTCCAAACATTCATCTATTTGCTATCAAAAAAAGGGTGGTGGGGAGTGCCCATGGGGGAGCCTGGGGGGCATTAGTTTTTATGCTTAGTGAGTCTCTGAGCCTCAGTTTCCCCATCCAAAAAGTGAGGAATGTTGCCATCAGAGGAGGTGATCGGACAAAGGCAACATTGACCCCAAAACGTGTGTGTGCCTGCACGCATCTTAGGAGGGATGGAACACGTTCACTGTGTTTCCAGACTTTTCAAGACACGGAGAGCGACTCCGTGTCACTGACCAAGGCAGGTGGTCTCTGGCGAAATTGATGAAATAAATCCGTCCAAAACGGCGGAGCGCGCAACCCCGGTGTGTCGTTGTGCCCTCTTCGGGAGGTTTCAACACTCTGGAACACGAGGCCGGGCTCCCTGGGATTCTGAATTTCTTCAAGGGTGTCTGATATTTATTTATGTTCACCCTTTCTCCCTTGTTTGTCATTTTCCTGTTAAGTGGACGTGCACAGGGCCGGCCGGGTGAGCCTAAGTGAACCTGACTGAGGCTCACGGAGCCAGCCAGAAATAGAAGTTAGTGTAAGCCCCTCTCCTCGGGGCCAGGGGAGGACCTGGGTGGGCCGCCGGTGTGAGCTCAGCACGCTGCCCTGCAGTTCAGGGCTCCCCGAGCCGTCCCAGAACCTCACCCAGGTGCCAATGGACCGAGACGAAAATCAGGGGAAGAAAAAAAACACCTTGTTCATAGAGAAGACACTTGGGAAAACTGTCTTTTCAAATGAGTTACAGCAACACGCTCCTGAAGAGACAATACATGCACCGTGTCTAACCTAAGAAGGTTGACAAATGTGATTCTCAACAGTGTCTCTTGCACTATTCCTTAAACGAAACGCCAGGCCTCTCTAATTGATTGGTAGAAAGAGGAGGAACACATTTGCTTGTCTTTGTTCAGCCTGACTGAAAAGGAGAAATGTCGCTTGGTCACATTCAAGATTTTCTGTTTTGAAAATTCACCTATATTTTCATGGACTAGAAGAATAATAATATAAAGAGAGCATGGTATAATTCAGATAGATTAATTAGACTCTTTAGAGAAATAAAGTGTTAAAAAAAAGCAGGCAAGTATGTTTCATATGTTTGGGAATAAAATCTAGATTTATTTAACACATGCATTAATATGATTTAATAATTTCAAACCTTTTTTTACTCATGGGAAATACATCCAAGTGAAAACTAATTGTTATAATTAATTAGTATCATGGAGGCAGTCAACACTATTTGTTTTATCTTTGCCTGGGTCTCTGGTTGTTCGTTGACAAGACTTATTTTATGAGCAGGTGAACCCCAAACAATGTTTTCTGAGGCCAAATGAGAAGCCCTACCAAAGAAAAAATATGTGGGATATAAAAAGTTGGCAGACTCTCTATGGATGGTTGGATTGGGAAACATTTCCATAAGAGGAGAAAAATCAATTCTGGGCTAATTTGTTTAGCATGGCCCGCATTTCACACCATCTCTCTCTTTCTGTCTTGGACAGGGAGGGGTATTGGCAAAACGACCAGCAAACCCACCAAGGAGACCCAAGCCCATCCTATCTGCCTCCTCGCCGGCCGTCCCACAAGCATGGAAGAGATATGTTTCATCTCCCAAGAAGAGAGAGCAGCTTCGTCTACAACGTGGACCTGACTCAGGTACGGCACCTCTTTGGGGTCAGTTGAAACGCTCTGTCCTCTCTGATACGGATTCCTCCCCCCCCCACTCTGAGCCTCTCTGTTCCTTCTCTTGGTCTCACTAACAGATGATGTCTTTTACGATTCATATCGTTCTCTCTTCTTTCATGGGACATTTGCCACCTCACTGTGGCCAACCTCCCGAGAGGACAGACCCCTGAATACATGTTAGAGGACACTGAGAACCAGAGGACGCTTCGCCCGCGTCATCGGGCAGTCAGTCATAGTAAGTGTTTCGGTGCCGCTGAACGCCACGCCGTCGCCAAATAACAGCTTCCCTCCTGCCCTTTTTTCCATATGAAAGTAAACCCCAAATCCCTTGGCAGGGCCCATGCCAACAACACACGTGTAGGAGTCGGGAAAGCCTTTGAACCCATCCTTCTGTCCAACCTGGAGAGCCTCTGAACAGTTTTTCAAGAAAGACCCACAAAAAACGATGGTTTTTATTAAGACACGTGACCGTCTCCATTATGAGGAGCATTACTGTGTGTCTTCCGTGCCACCTCTTGGTCTCAGCAGAGCTGTTTTTTAGGGTTTTATTTTTCTCATTGAACATTTCCAGGGATGTCTGCTGTTCTCGCGTGGAAAGCGTATGTAAGTGGTCCACTCCTCCAAAGTGGCATTCATTTTAAAAAACAAAAACAACTTTGCCAAGTGGTCAGACAGCCTGGAACGAGAGGATTATAGGTAAGAGGGAGAAAATGAAGGGTTGAAAGCTGTCATTTCTATTTCTGCAGTGGTGTCAGGCAGTTTAAAGATATGGCTACTTCTACAGAGTCTGGGGAGGAGGTTTCTTCAGACGGGAGTGGAGCATCAGGCCCCGGGGGGCCTTCCTCGCAGGGCCCCTGTCCTGGCTGTCCCTTCCCCATCCCATGTCCTCCACTTTTCCATTTGGCCCCCTCTCTGTCCCAAACACTTCTACAGTCCTTTCCTCCCTCCCATTGTTTTACTTCTTTCAACTTTTATTTTTATTTACTTTTTAACACTCATTACTTGGCTTCTCTGATTGTACAGGTCCGTTGTGAGGACTTTCTCACTTGACCCGATAGTAGTTCATTCTTAAACGCAGTGGTGGTTGTAGGTTTTCAGAAGTCCCAGCCCTGGAGTGGTTTCAAAGAACGTGTATGCCCCCACTGGGTGCTGGGACATCCAACATGTCAGGATGATGGAGGAATGAATTATAAGAGTCACAGGATCACCAATAAAAACGAGGAGGCGCTATAGGTGTCTGTCTCGCTTACGTAATACTCACTGTGACCTTGGGCATTTCCATTCGCAATTTGGCCTTACCCCTTGTATTTCCATCAGACTTCACAGCATCAGCTGCGAGAAAGCACAGGAATTCTACACGGCTCTCATATGGAAATGAGGGCAATGAAGCCCCACAAAATCACCTGTGCAAAGTCATTCTTGCCTGTTTGTACGTGCCGGTGGTTTAATTATAGTTTTGTATCTATTTAGACAAAGCAAATATTTTCTCAGAAACCGGTTGGAAATGTTTGAGAAGAGCTATTATGAAAATAGATATAGGCGATAAAATAGAACCATCCTTCAATAGAGGATAGTAAGTTACCAAAATGTCTAGGTCAGGGTTTCTCAGCAGAGGCATTGCAAACGTTGGGAGCCACGTGATTTTGGGCGTGGGGAAGTTCTTGGAGAGTTTTTGAGAACTTGTAGACTTGCTCAGAGCAGGAGAAGTTGAGAAGGGAGCTAGCTATTCTTGGTTTAATCGTGGCAAATCGCCATCCAGTTTGCTCTGTTCAGGCACTGATGAGCAAAATCAGCCTTAAATAGAGTTGCTGCTTCATAAATCTGCATCTAAACATTGCTTTTTGTTTGTCTTTTTTTACTGCAATGGGCAAGCCATGGTTCTGGAACCCCTTGGAGTTAAACCTCGTCGTTTGGTTCTTGTCTTTGTAAGGCCAACTTTAGCTGATAACACGCATTGACACTTACAGATGCTCTCTAAGCTCAACAACACCCCCCCCCCATGCATTCCAGTCCTGTGGCCCACCCTCTTCCACAGGGACAGGTGTCCCTGACTCCCCCCCCCACCACGACACCCTCCTGCTCATCTGATCATCCCCAAAGCTCTGGCATGACTGTGTAGACATGGCGCTCAGTGCGGAGAGGCGTTCCGTGATGACAGAATTGTATCCCTTCCTTCCTGCAATTACCTCACCCCCCCTGCAGCCCTGACATCTGGAGAACCCTTGGCCACAGTAGCAGCCAAGCTATTATGATGCCTCTCCCATGGCAGGAAGTCATGCCCACGTTCCGCAGAAGTCTAACAGTTTGGATATTTTCCTGAGCACCCCAGAAGTGTGGATGCAGGAGGACGCACCCACCCCATGGAGGACCCCAGCCCAGGTGTGTAACTGGGCTCTGTCTGAACCACTTAGTGGTAGTGGGTGTTGCCTTTCCCTGAATGAGACACACCTGTGCATTGGGATCCCACCCCCACTTTAACCATGTTATGTGAACAGCGCTGTCTCGGAGAACTGCCGCAGAATTAGTTCCTAACCCGAGCTCTCCCCACGGCTTACTCAATGACTGTAGCGCTGTCCACTTTCTCAATAATGCAGCATGCAAGGGGCTCACCCAAAGACACGCCCCTACCACAGTGTTCTGAAAAGAAGAGATTAATTTAAACTAGAAATGGACTCTCATGGTACTGGGGGAGTCATGATGTCCTGTATTTGCCCACAACAGTGCCTTGGTTAACGAAGATTTTTTTTTGGAAACTTACCAATTTGCTAGAAATCAAGAGATCTCTCAAAGAATTACACGATTATTGGGTGTTGAGCCAACCCAACTACTATATTTTGGGGTCGCTTCATGTCTAGAACAATTTTGTGTTTTTAGCTGATGAAATCTATATATTGTTTATTCACAAGGTTTTTATTCTTTATAAGGTATTTAAGTGAAAAAAATTTATCTTTCAGACAAATACAATTACTCATCATCTTCATCATAAGAGCATTGGTATGTTTTTTATCATCAATAAGAACAAAGTGAAATTTACTAACGCCCTACAATTACCTTACTAATCAGAAGTATTCCTAGTGATCTCTTTGAAGTTCAACTGGTTTTCTGCAGATCAGGTGGAGAGTTGCTCTAATTCAAAGCCTAAATGAAAAAAAAATGCAATGGCGTGATATTTTTTTCATTTAGTTTACAAATTTTCTAATCATTTTCTCTTTTCTATACTTCCTCCACAACTTAGCAAGATTCCTCATTGTATATTTTTATTTGCCTGGGTCTCCAATTTAATTTAATATTTCTCTTTGCTTAATTATATCTCCTGGAATTTGACAGTCATAGCGTTTCAATCTTTCTCTCTCTCTCTGAAAATCTAATAGTTGATTTTAAATGATTGCCTGTGCCTTCTACTCTAGTGAGAGTCATCTCTGATACCCCCTCTGGTTAGAAAGGCTTTTGCACTATTGTTCATACATTTCCAAAGATACTAATTCCATCTGTATGTAAACATTTTGTCAGTTTTATTCAACTGTTCCTAGGATAAACACAAGATACCGAACATCCCCCTAGTATTTTAAAACTCCAGTGTGCACTGAGTGTGGAAATAACCAAGAAAGCAATATTTGCTGGCACCGTCCTTGGTTGGCTTACTAACTTTGCTGCTTCAGAAAATCTTAGGCACTTGTTCTCGGGCTGATCCTGGTAACCGTTAGCAATTATGGATGCCAGAAAGATGTGGACATCAATTTGGGGGGAAATTTTTTTTTTTAAATCAGATACAAATGCTCCCGTGTATTCTCTCTGCTGGTCTTGCCTTCCTTGTTGTGTGAACTATAATTCACTTCTCACCAGGGTGTACTGAGTCCTGGGTCATTTGCAGACATTTGTAACTAGAGAAATTTTTGGTCAGGAGACTTGTTTTCAGATGATGGCATTTTTACACATAATTTCTGTTTTGCAGTGGTTTGGGTGACATGCCGATGGGGTACTCTTCGTTGCCAAGGACTCCATCTATACAACGGAGGCACCGCACCACTCGGCAGGTGGGGACTTCTTATCCGGTGACTATGAATTAAGCTCGGGGGAGGTAGAGAGAATGCCCGGTACACGCTCTCAGGTGGTTTACACTCGGGTCCTCCCTGACACCGCTTGGGTGGGTAACATTAAACCCCACATTGGAACAGACAGCAAAGGAAGCTCTTTCCTACCCAATACAAACCCCTGTCTCAAAGATTTGGAAGAACAGCCTTGACGGTGAGCTCACTTGCGGGCTCGGTCTTGCTGGTGCATGCTTGCCCATTGATGGCGTTTTGCAGAAATGCCCCATGCATTTAGATTGTTTCCCTCTGAGCGTGATTTCTGCCGATGAAACTTTTTAAAACTTTCATTTACTTTTAAAACTACTTTTCCTGTTCCAGAGATTTCTCAATTCAAAGTGGACATTCAGAAATGCATGCAGTCATGTTGCAATAAAATGTATCAAGGCAGAAAAGAAACAGACAACTATACACAACATAGTTTGCCTTTAACTATTGAAACCTGACTTCAATTGTTTAGTATCAATATTTTTCCCACCTGGTAGTATACGTTTGACAGAATAAAAGTGTTATTCTGGGGCCATTAAACATACTGCTTTCTGCCTGACCAGGCGGTGATGCAGTGGATAGAGCATTGGACTGGGATGCGGAGGACCCAGGTTCAAGGCCCTGAGGTCGCTGGCTTGAGTACAGGCTCATCAGGTTTGAGCAAGGCCCACCAGCTTAAGCCCAAGGTCGCTGGCTTGAGCAAGGGGTCACTTGGTCTGCCCCCTGGTCAAGGCACATATGAGAAAGCAATCAATGAACAACAAAGTGCTGCAACAAAGAATTGATGCTTCTCATTTCTCTCCCTTCCTGTCTGTCCCTATCTAGCTCTCTGACTCTCTCTCTCTGTCACAAATAAATAAATAAATAAATAAATAATACTGCTTTTCATCATCCCAAAAATTTCACCAGGAAGGAAAACTGGAAATAGCACTGGAATATAAGGATAATGAAGAGCTAGATAGAAATGGTCTTTATAATAAGTAGGTTCAGTCTTGGCAAAAATATTCCTAACTCAGTGTCTGTTTGTAAAAAAGATAGTCATTTTTAATACAAACAAAAGAAACAAAATATACATGCTTATGACCTGAAGTCCACTCTGTTCTAGAAACCATCCTTGGCGTAATGTGGTCCAACCACAGCATGTGTTTTTGACAACAATGTTAGTAGTGGGTCCCAGACAGTGATCCAACTAAGACTGCAAATCACAACAGCACCTTCCTTCTGTCTCGTCTCAAAGAGTAAGAGGCAGTGAATCTACCATGAAAATTTCTCATGTCACATCTCCCCACCCCTCCTTACAATGTAATAGATACATTAAAGTGGCAATGTCCAACCCAAACTTGTTAACATTTCACAAGATTTCCAATAATGTAGAGACTTGCTCAGTAGAGAATTCACTGTAACTTTGCACATGGTTGTGGGACACATTTTATTACAGATGATTAGCTGCTAAGTTCCTCCCAGAGGTCAGGCATGTGCATGTATGTGTTCTACTGAGTCTCATAAACAAAACATGTCCCTATGCTTCAAGAAGAAAAAATAAATGTGTAGAAAAAGAGAAGAAAGCTACAATGTTCTAAATATCCAAGCTACCAATGCAACTAGACTGCCCATATCGAGACACTGGAAGTTCGAGTCTCATCACTTTGAAACTAGATGTGTGTGTGTGTGTGTGTGTGTGTGTGTGTGTGTGTGTGTGTGTGTGTGTGTGTTTTGGGCACATTTTTTGAACGCTACGTAATCATAAAGTAACCTAAAATAACAACGGAGGAAAACTCCACTCAGCTGATAAAATACAACTTTACTGTTTTATGTGGTGTGAACAAAAAGGACTTAAGATGGAAAACGGAATCTGTCTTAGCTTACGACAGGAGCCCAAGCCCAAAGACTTCTGGGCAACAGACTTTGGCAGGGCAAGATCAAAGAGACCGCATTTGTCAGCGTGGCAACTGCAGACGAGAAATTTTTACAGTGCTCCTGTCTCCGCGTGAGAGCTTGTGCATCTTTAATGGCACTTAAATTATAGCCTTCCATCGCCAAGCAGTCAAAACAGGACGTCATCCGGTGGGGCACCATGTTATAATCTGTCAGTGTGTGTCTTATGTAAAAATTCTCTACTGTACTTGCCCTCATTCTTCTCTTTTGCTACAAAGATCCAGCAGAGTATCTTTTAAACCTGGCTTAGGAGTCGACCTAATCAAGCTGGGGCGGGGGTGGGGAGGTGGGGAGCATGCTTTGGTTTTATTTACTTAATTAATGTTAACAAGTTTATAGGTTTTCGGGGTTTTTTTCTGCAATATCCCCTCCACGTTTTTGTTTGTATCTGGGGAGGTCATCTTTCTTATATAGGACATGATACACAAATATATTATAGACACGTATCAAATGATGATCGAGAAAGTACGTCTAGTAGAGAATTATGGGTAAAATATTTTTCTCATAAAACGAAGTGTTTCATGTTAAAATAATATATGATAGAGTAACTGTTATATATAAGTGTAGATGAACGTTTTTCTCTGAATTCTTCTAGAGTACACAATATAGATTGTCTTTCAAATGACACCAAAGAGAAATATTTCAATTTGATGATGTTCTTTTAACAATAAGAACTTTCTAAAAATTAGCACTTTGCTTAGAATATTCCTGCAGCTATGAAAATGAGTTTTACGTTTCTGCTGAAGTAGTGAGCTTTTTCTCAAATGTAGCTATAAGCATGAATACATAATTGATTATTTTATACCTTCATGCTATCCAATGCTATATCTATATTGATAAATCTTTATTTAGAAAAGCAAAACATTCAGTTTTGGAGCTTATGTTAAAGTAGTCCATGCTTCAAAAATATAACATGGGACTTCCTGCATTTTCAAGTAGATTTAAATAATTTGAAAATCTAATGAGTTTTTAAATCATATTAAGATTGAAATGCAAGATGCTTGTTGAAAATAAGTGACTCTAACGTGCCCAGGGGAGCCATTTCTGTTTACTTCTTAATTAAAGTGACACTATTTTAGATAAGCCTCAACTGAGAGCATTTATGCTAGCATGTTTCTCTTTTGGAAAAAGGCAAACACTGCAAACAAATCAATTCTTAAATTTCCAAACGATTTGGACCAACTTTTATTCCTACTATTTTGTGTAGAAGAATCACATCCTCTGTAGGCTACACGTGTAGTAGACATGAAGGGCATCGCCGGCTGTCCAGCAGGTTTGAGGAGCAAAGTGTGTTCCTATAAATGCCAGGGGTCCTCTGAGTATTTGACTTACCCGAGGAACTACAGGGGGTATGTATCGAGAAAGGGGACAAGTTAGTACATCAGCTTTTTTTCTAGAATCAGTTTTGGATGTCTCTACACATGGTTGACGTTTGAAGGACTATCATGACTGTTAGATTCTACTGTCACTAGATGGGGCTTTATAATGCAATAGTTTCATTTGAAGTCTTTATTTTTCTTATATTGGAAGCAGAAAAAAATAGTGATTCTTGGAAGGAAAAGATGAGAGCAGAATAAAAAAATTCTTCATGTGCAGAAAATAGTTGTTTTATATCCTCATTCTCTCCTGCCCAAACCCCAGCATATATTCATGAATTTTTTCGGGGAATCTATTATTTGATAAATACAGGAGATTAGATGCAATGTTACAAATACTTGTTAATCTACCATAATGAAGAACTAGAACAGTCCCAGATTATGCTTTCTCCCCCCTCTTCCCTACTCTTCCCCAGAAGTTACTGTTATTGAGTGCACCACACACAAGAACTCACGGTGTATACTTTAGAAATGTAAGACCCGCCTACCCACATATCCAGCTTGGCCTGATAGGGACAGTGCCCCTTGACGTGTGGGCTGCAGAACCCAGGCATAGTTTCACAATGCCTCTGCCACTGCTTCGAGCTGCTTTGGCATTCTCTTTTCATGTGTGAAAAGATAGTTTTGTTTCTTTTGCCCTTTACAAAAATGGTAACATTTTCCATATAGTCTCAGGAGAACTAGCTTTTCTTACTCAAAACTATATGTGTAAGCATCATCCACATTGTTGCATATTTTTATACATTTACATTCTTCACTGCTGTCAAGTATTCCATTAGACAAATACCCTCATTCAATTTTCTTGTTCTCTTCTTTGACATCTGGGTTGTTACCTCCTTGGAAATTACTTGTGCTGTTTCTGCAAATGTGTCTTTTGATGCTCATGGACAAGAAACCCTCCAAGGTATTATTACCAGGACAGGAATTTCTGAGTCTAAAGCTTTGTGGTTGCAGTAAGGACAGTTATGGGAAAAGTAAAACTTAGAGGCTTGAATGAGTGAACCTAAAAATGATTGGGCTAATAAGACTTTTGTTTTAAAGACCTAAAAAGGTTCTCATACCATGCCGGTACAAGCACTGTCTGTGCATAGTTGTAAGTAGCTGTTTGAGCAGTTCTGTAGAATGCCTGCCTTGCTTAATCAATCAGCCACTCTCTGATTCTAAATCCATTAGCCAGAAGCAGAAGTAAAGCCAGAAAACCCTTTTGGTCATCTTAATATGGATGAAATGCATTTATGCTAAACTTGGGCATTGGAGGTTAAAATTAGAGAGTCTAGTCAATGCAAAAAGCAAAAAAAAAAAAAAAAAGACCCAATTAACTCCCCATCCCCACCTCATTCAAGTTATTTTTGGAGACCCTGAATACATACACCAAACGCTGCAGGTTGTGGTTACTATGCTAAGTAGAGAAGGAGGCAGAACACGTATGGAAAATTATTAGACAGGAAGGTGTCTTTTACAGTGTAAAATATGCACGACATAAAATGTAAGCCATTTCTAAATGTGCAGTTCATTGGCCTTGAAGACATCCCCATGACGGTAGAGTTCAGAGAGAGGCTTCTTCTCCACTTCCTTTGTGCATTTGACAAGCTCTCTGTGCAAGCTATGTATTAATTTCTTTTTTTATTTGCCTGCACTGTTGAGGTATTAATGGCTTTTGACCATACAGCTTTCGGTGGAGGGATGGAGGAAAAACCACAACCTCCAGTTAAAAACGGAGGGCACCCATGGCTCATCCAGAAAGTATGTCATCCAGAGACGCAGTCTTGGCCACCGACTGGTGACTCGTGTTGTGAGAAGGAAGGTTTTTGAGATTTTCACACAGATGGCTGTAGCAATGCCTAACAGAGAGTGAGGAGGAGGGGAGGGAAGAAAGAGAGTTAAAAAATAAGTGTGTGAAGGGGCTCTATAAGCAGCCTTTGTTGTTCCTTAATCTTTTGACAACTGAAGCAACCATGGAAGGAACCCTGCGCCATTTCTGTAACAATTACCATTCTTTTTTTGTAACAATTACCATTCTTGGGTACACACAGCCTCTATTTTTTTTACATAAGGAATTATTTTATTCCCCCCCCTTTTTATTTTTAATTAAATGTATTAGGGTGATACTGTTTAATCACACTATGGAAGTAGACGATTCTATAATACAGGGGTCAGGAACCTATGGCTCGTGAGCCAGATGTGGCTCTTTTGATGGCTGTATCTGGCTTGCAGACAAATCTTTAATAAAAAAATAATAACGTTAAAAATATAAAACATTCTCATGTATTACAATCCATTCATTTCCTACCTCTCATGTTCATGGTTGCGGGTGGCTGGAGCCAATCACAGCTGTCCTCCAGGACAACACCAAATTTTTATTGGGTAATGCGTAATGTACACAGGTCATTGTATGGCTCTCATGGAATTACATTTTAAAATATGTGGCGTTCATGGCTCTCTCAGCGAAAATGGTTCCCGACCCCTGCTGTAATACATCCTCTGCAGCATGTTGCATTGTGTGTTGACAAGCCCAAGTCGAGTCTCCTTCCACCGCCGCCTGGGCAGGTTGCTTCACTGTGCCTCAATTTGCTTATTTGTAAACTGAGAATAATTCAGTGACTAATTCATTCAAAACATGCTTCATCAGAGTCGTCTGTTCCAGACTCTGGGGGTTAATCAGTGAAACAGACAGATAAAAAAAAATTTCTGCTCTGCTGGAGGTTCTATTTCGTAGCTACAGGGCACAGATAACTGAGAACTACTTGCCCTTCCCTTCCTCCGACCCACAGTGAGTACTCTTTCTGGACTTTTCTTTCTTCAATGTCTAAAGGGCTAGTCCCTCCCCCACATTCAGATGCTTGTTTAAAAGTCGCCTTCATTGGCTACCCACTTGAAATTTCAATCTCACTCTTATCAGAGTTCATATTCCCTTTTCTGCTCTTTATAAAAACCATTGGTCCTTATTACTGTCTAGCATACCACCTCTTTCACTTATTACTATTATTATTATTTATTTACATTGCTCGTTTCTCACTAAAATGCCGTGTCTAGGAGGGAAGAGACACCTGTCTGTTTTGATCTCTTCTGCGTCCCAAGACCCTACAGCATGCCTTGCTTGCATCCATCAGGTCTGCACTGTCTCTTTATTAAATGAGTTGATAGCTAACATAATGGCCTGTTGGTGATACTGGTAATTAAACAAAACAAAAGAGTAAGTGGATGGAGAGGGTGCCAGGGCACTATTTTAGATAGACTGACACGGGAAAGCCTCTCTGCAAAGGTAACTTCTGACTAGAGACCGGAAGGAAATGAGGAAAATGAGCCACAGGGCTGAGTGATGGTTGAACAGAAGGGACAGCATGTGCAAAGGCCCTGAGGCTCATTCACATTTGGCATGTTCTGTTATTTGACAAGGAGGCACCTGTGACTAGAGCTGGGTGAGTGAGGGAAAGAAAGTGGGGTGGGAGGTAGTGAGAGAGAAATGACTTAGACCATTTATGTCAACCCAGGTGAGGACGGTGGGTTTGGTAAAGAAAGCCTCCCAAATCGAGGTGTAGAGAGATGCTGTGAGAGTTAATAAGCCTCTTTGCAGGATATCTGCCAGGTACACAGTCTTTACTTGTCTTCTGCCATGGATCGATGCACAGATATATGTCACAGATGAAGATAATGGGGAAAAAAAGAAACACTCTATTTTCTTCCTAATCTATAAACTTTATGACAATAGAATAACACAGCGAAGGCAAATTAGGATAGAAAGGGACATGTGGAAAGTTTCACTTAAGAAAATATATGAAGGCAAATAAAAAAAGGATGGGTTATCGTCGAATGTTTCAGAAGGCACACCTCAGGGAGAGGTCACCCTCACAGACCCTGAAATACGTTCGTCTCGTATGTTGTGGGGTTTTCTGCACTTGTATTTCCTGCTCTTGTCATAGATAGCTGTATTTTTATCAAATAACCAGCCGATCAAATGACAATCATTTCCTGTCACCGAATACATTTATTCTGAACTAGGGTTTGATCTCACAGACACATATACCACAACATTACCAGCCAGATCATTTAATCTCTTTAAAATAATCCCCCGCCACACACACACCCATCCTTTGGAGGAAATAGCTTACTGGTATTGATAGCCTTCACCCAAATTCTGTGTGGGTTTCTGGCAACATGATGGTCTGCTTCGTGATGTTCCTGATTGACCAAGGTTTTCTATTAGTTATTTTCCACCTTTAGCTCCATCTCTGGGATTTCGAATAAACACAATGGCATTTCTGAAGACAGTGTTCTCAGATGTCAGCCACTCCCTCCCCGTCTCCAGAGAAAGAGGGGACTTTCTCCAAAGTCTCCAACTAGGAGCCTCTTAAGGGTTTTTCAAACGAAGCGCCACGCTCTGACTCCACAAGGTAGTGCAGCCTGTGTCACGGTGAGTAGCCAACACATTTATCAGGTTTTATTTCTCAAGTTAAAAAAGCTTGTGTTCTGTTTAGCCCCCCCCCCACACACACACACACATACCAAAAAAGAGCTCCAGAAACCGTTTGGAAACATTCACACAGAGTTGCTAGAATAGGGAGGCTCTTCATTTTTCACATGTCCAAAGGGCACAGCCATCAGGAAGACTGCCCACCATGCATTCTGTTCATTCCGTTTGTCCTGGAACCTCATTTGATATTCAAGGGCTTTGAATGTGGGCTGCCCTAATTAATCGGGGTTCTCTAGTTCTGGCCCATGAACCTCCTGCAGGGGCTGCGTGTTTCCAACCTATAACGACAGGGTCAGCGGACAGCCAAATTGCAGACATTGGTGCCTTCAGGATCCCAACTGCCCCTCTGCGTCAGCAGGGACAGACCACATGGTCTGTGCACTGAATCCCTCCTGGAGAGGAATTCCCAGGTGGGGATGATGCACAGCCCGGAGGCTGATGGCTGGCCTTGAGGCTTGGCCCTGTCCCATGGGAGCTGACTTGTGAGCCCAGAGGCTCCTTGCAGTAATCCTTAGAAGACACAACCCCTGCCATGATCCCCACCCCACCCCACCTTCGCCGGGATCTTCAGCCTACAGCTTCCTTTCTAAACCCAAGCACCGTCGTGAAGGGTATGGTTTTAAGGGGTCCTTGCCGGGCAGAGTCCAGACCAGGGCCAGCCCTGGCCACCTCGCAGTTTGCCCTTAGCATTCCCCTCCTACATGACTGCTCTGTTTCAGACAAGAATGGCTTTCATCTTGGGTTCTTATTGTTCAACTAGAATGAAAAAAAAGATGTGTTCCTCTGACCATGTCCAGTTGTTGTCCTTTGACTTCAGACAACAATGCAGTGACATGGTTTACAATAAATTTTGTGTTTAAACAAACAAATAGCAAAATAATAATAATAATAACCTCAACTCCTGTATCACCCAGTATGTTAGTTCTGGAAAATCTATTCCCTGAGCCATCGTATCAAAGGATCACAGAGGAAAAGTTAACACGCTGTTTTGGTCATCGATTTTTCTGCTCATTGTGGGCGGGGGGACCCAAGTCTGTTTCTGGCATTGGACACAATGCACAGCCTGTGTGGAGAGCTGTGACCCCAAAATGGCCTCCGTGCCTGGGCAGGGCAGGTTTCCGAAGTCTGTTCTTTCCCCCCCATATTTATGGACTTCCCATTTCTCATACTTCATTTTTATATATATTTAGCATCGATTTATATCTTGATTCTCCATTTTTCTATGTGTTGGTGTATAGAGATTGGGTCTGGGGTATAAGGCAGGAGGGCAAGCCACCAAGAGCAAAATTCAAAGTAGTGTCATAGCTAATTGATCTAATTATCTCTGTAAATGATAAATGTTGGCAACTACCTGTCACAATATATTGTTAATTATATTTCATGTGGATCCAATAGAACTTGAAGGTTTTTGTTTTTTTGTTTTTCATTTTTTAGGCTATCACTTGAACAATAATAGGAAGATAATTAAGAAGATACAATTTTAAGACTGGCTGTACATTTCTGCAAATAATGTAGTCTTCTGTTTCCAAGTTCTAATCTATTTTCTTAATTTTAAATATTGGAAAGTAACTTAGCTGTTTTGTGTTGTTTTTTGTATTTTTTCGAAGTTAGAAGTGGTGAGGCAATCAGACAGACTCCTGCATGCACCAGACCGGGATCCACCCAGCATGCCCACCAGGGGGCGATGCTCTGCTGCAATTGAAGCCATTCTAGCGCCTGAGGCAGAGGCCATGGAGCCATCCTCAGTGCCCAGGCCAACTCTGCTCCAATGGAGCCTTGGCTGCAGGAGGGGAAGAGAGAGATAAAGAGAAAGGAGAGAGGGAAGGGTAAAGAAGCAGATGGGTGCTTCTCTTGTGTGCCCTGACCGGGAATCGAATCCAGGACTTCCACACACCAGGCTGACGCTCTACTGCTGAGCCAACTAGCTAGGGCCACTGTTTGTTTCTTTTTAACAAAAAATGAGAGGGAGAGAGAGAGAGAGAGAGAGAGAGAGAGAGAGAGAGAGAGAGAAGGAAGGGGGTGGGGATTATGATATATCCAGAGGTTGAAGAACTATATAAAAAGTTTTATTTATTACAAAATAGAAAACCTTCAACTCATCCTAGGGAAACATAACAAAGGAAAAACCCATTAAGCCTCCTTGCTCTTCAAAGGAAAAATAATGAAGGTTTATGTGTTATGACATTTTGAGATCAAATCTATCTGCCGGTGGCTTCGAGGACGTGGGAGGGAAGGTCCGGCTGGACAAGCCCACTGTCCACGCAGCACCAGGGTGAAGACACTGGTTTGAGGGGACTGCCAAGTTCTAGGTTCTTAAAATGCATTTTTTTTTAAAAAGGAGAGATTTTAAAAGAGAAACAATTAGAATAGGGGATATATGCTGTTGTTCCTAGTTAAGTATGACAGAACTCTAGGAATTACCTTTTGACTAAAACAAGATAAAAAATGAATTCATAAGATGAATCCAAAATTGAACAAAGACTGGAGCAATGAGGAGGAGGCTTGAGAGTTAGTGAGTGATCCACGAAAATCACTGAGCGCCTCAGAGGAGAGGAAATGGTCACATGACTGAGCTCCGGCTTTGTCTCTGCTCACCTGTGGGGACTCAAGGAAACTCACTGAAATGTAAGGACTCATTTCCCCTTTCCTGAGATAAAGTTATTCAGTTACACTAGGTAAATATATATATATATATATATATATATATATATATATATATATATATATATATATATATATATATGCCAGAAATTTATGTACTAATCTATTTTGGGAGGAAATGTAATCTTATAGTGTGCTTTATAATGAAGGAAACAGAGTGACCTTGAATAATTTGTCAGCCATTATTTTATGACATCATTGTTAATTTAGGAATTACTTCTAAAGATTCCTTTTCATGCGAGAGAGTGTATGTTTTGACTTTTAACTAAGTGAAAAGTAATTCAAATTTATATTCACTTTCTGCTAATAATCTATAATCAAGGAAGTAGTAGATCTGTACTAAGAAATGCCCCAATCAGTATCCATTTCTCATTTTAATAGTCACTGAAATTAAATCATTGGCTCCCATAACTTTAACTTTCATGAAGGAAGACAAAGAGGAAGCAACTTTAAAAGGTTTGGGGTTTATTTTCGAGTTTTCTTAAGGTAAAACCGCTGTTAGGATGATACCATGCCTATTAGAAATCTTTCCTTTTTTCCTCTCCCTCTTTCTTTCTCCCTCCCTTTATTATATTTTTTCTATTTTATTTTGCTAAGAAAAAAATTTTTTTTAAGTAAGAGTCGCTTCAGATGAATAAACGCTTGCCTTCTTTGGGTCCGAGGTGCTGGTACGCTATTGCTAAGTTCGCAAGAGAAGGAGAGCGCTGGGCTCTCCCGTTCGCTCTGGACCTCAGAACATAGGGGCGGTTTCAGTTTGGGAATCTGAACTCCAGAATCCGAAGATTTTCATCATATTTCCAAGGTTTCGTGGCAACAACCTGAACAGCATCTTCTGAGAATTCCAAAGCCAACTGTAAAGCGGTCAAGTCCAGGGAATGGGGTCCCACCTCCAAGTGCAGCCTCCTCCTGTGGAAAGATATTTGAAAAGAGCACGGACGTATGTTTCCATGGACCAATCTGCAGTCTTTCAAACCACACAAACCAAGAGTGAGTGAAAAGCCAATAACCTGTAAGGGCATGGACAAAAGCATGGACATAAGCCATCTTAACACAAATCATCTATCTGCTCTCAAATGGTTCATTAGGAAGAAACACCCTGCCACGCTTTGAGGGGCTGCAACGGCTCATCTTACGCAGTCTCAAGGGCAGAACTTGGAATGAAATGTGTTCCCATCAGCCCTACCCCCACTGTCTTGTGGACACACACAAACTATCCTAAAGCAGGAATGCCATGTTATGGAAAAAGATATACTATTTACCAGCATATAAATATACTGAATTTTAGAAGACATCTGTTTTTTATTTCTCAGTGAGCTGTGTATATTTTTACCCCATTATTTCCCCCAAAGTATTTCACCCTCACGATAATGGATGTACATCTAATTTTAAAATGTTACTGTCCATCCCTGTAAGATATCTTTAGTAACCATAGAGGTTCCCAAAAATTGTCCTTCCAGTATAACATTCGTTTTAACTAATGTACAAAGTTCTGTTTAAAGGCAGTAAGAAAACGGATCCCCCCTCACTCCAGCCTCAGGGTGCGGTCCTTCAAGGGAAGAGAGGCTAATTTGTTAGTATCTCTCGTCTCCAACAGACATTTTTAACTTTTCCATACTCAGTTGTTGTTTTTTCTAAATCCCAAAGAAATGATAATATTTATCTGGAGTGGCCTCAGATGTCTTCAGTAGAGGATGGGAAACTAGGAAATCTCACAAAGGCTCATTAAAATATCTCAGGGAGCTGGTATTGATTATTAGACCTGCAGCCATGTTCTTGGGGGTCCATGGAGCTTGGCGCACTTACAGTCACTTTTAAATCACTGTAAGTCCGCAAACTTGTGTATCACCCAGGTGGATCGTGCAGAACTGAGTAGAGCGTAGAACGGAGAATGTGAAACAGACTTTTCAAAAGTGAATATTTAGGTAAAAACAAAAACAAAACCCTCCTTAGTAAATGTTTTTGTGACCCTACAACAATAAAAAATGACCTGAGGGGTTTTCTTTGGCCAGTTATGGCCAAAAATTATTCTTTTTTTTTCTTTTTCTTTCTTTCTTTTTTTTTGGTTGGAAAATAAAAGCTGAAAAGAGATGGAAGCATCAAGTATTTTTACAGCTTTCCATCCAGAAGGAGGAAGGACGGGACTACTCTGTGTATCTCATTAGCGAAAACCCGCCTTCCCGGCGGTGAGAATGAGGTGTGGGCCAAGACTAATTGGGTTGCTCGAACGAGTCAACATGTTTGAAGCTATTTTGAAGACGCTCAGCTTGGGAGTAGGTAGCTATTATAATACCACTCGTTGTTTTTCTGGTTAGAATTTCTCCTTTGGAGCAATGAGCAGAAGTCCACCAGAACGTGAAGAAATGCAAATGTGGGCACGGTGTGACGGACAGGCAGATGACCACAATGTTAAATTGGGATGCAGGGTAGGGGGGAGCAGCAGGAGAAGATGAAACAAGAATGAAGACAGACACTGATACCAACTGAGTCGCTTTAAAGCCGGGGAGAAGCTAGAAAGAAGACTCTAGAATACATGAATTTACGGTGTTTTTAAAGCACCTTCTGAAATGATTGTAGTAACAAGAAAAAAAAATCTCAGAAAGCTAGAACACTTTCCCATAAGAATATTAATACTGACAGCATTGTAACGAGGAGTAAATAAGCCTGTGTGGCTACAGAACAAAATTTTCACTTGCTGAGATTATCTAATATTATATTATATATAAGATAGATAGATAGATAGATATTTATATTAAACGGACTGTTTGTTAGCCTCCCCTGACTTCTCAGGGTTAAGTGCCTTGGAAGATGGTACCTGCCACTGATCACGACTCTCTTAGAATTGCCTTTAAATCCAAACCCACTGGATGTGCGTGCGTGCGCATGCTCCCATGAGTGTGTGTGTGTGTATGTGTGTGTGTGTGTGTGTGTGTGTGTGTGTGTGTGTGTTTTCCCCACTGTTTTTTTAACCCTACTTTTCCAAGACAACTCTCCATTCTTTGAGGATGATTTCATTTTCAAGAAATTGAAAAACCCTAAATGATACCAAGTTTGGTGCACAAAGTCCTGAATAAGATTGGCTCATGGGGATTGGAATCAATAAACCGAGACGCATCTCACCTGCACATTAATGAAATTCCGCTGAAGGCTGTTTCCGTAAACCAACCACAATAGCCAGATATCCAGCCCTGAACACCCATCAAGCAGGAATATTAAAGCAAAATAGGAAAACATTTATTTACTGGGCCTTACCTCCATGAAGGCACAGTATGGTTAAAGAAAATGTTTAAATACCTTGGGGGTGGGAGAAGTGGAGAGGAAGGCTCACGACCAAAGATGTGTTTTGGTAAGGAGTAGATAACTCATTTCCAGAGGGACTCTTGTCTGACCAGAGCACATTGCCACCTTCTGCACCAACCCCCATATGACTTTTCATTAAACAACACTTAGCACAGTTAAAGTTTTTTTTGAATGGGCCCTGACTTATATTTTCCATAGTACTCCCATGTCTTGATCAGTAAAAATAATATAGAAATGTTTTCAAAAATAAAAATATTTGGGGGAGAAAGAACAGTGTCTCAAAAACTACTTTAAGGGTAAGATGCATGATCATGTTTTTTAAAATGTGATCTCTGAGCACACCATCAGAAGAAAATCTATGGTTTGCTGCACAGCAGGGTAAAATCCTGAATTTCATGAGATCCTTTGTTAAAGAGCAAGAAAGAATTATCCTGGTGAAAGCTGGCCCTTTGCATTGCTTGCTTTCTGTCATCTCTCTGATGGGCATGAACCTATCTGGGCATCTCAATGCCACAACCTTTGAGGATGGTTACCTTCTGGGACTCAGAAATCAGATGCCTGGGCACCCAAACACCTGGGGCCCCAACGTGGAGGTCAGCTGCCCTCACATGGTTCCTCGTAACATCAGGTGAATGATTAACAGATGGGACACAAACCGCATCTGGTTGAGCCGTTGGACACAGTCGTGTGACAGAGATGTAAGGAAATGCCGACAAGTGCACACGGAACACCTGCTTGTCTTCGCAGAACGACATTAGGTCCTTGGGGCCCTGGGTGAATAAGAAACAGTTCCTGGCCTCCAGGACCTTCTGGTCTAGTAGGAGGACTACACAAAAGGAGAGGAGATGCCAAGCACTTTCACAAAATTATTGGTGCATCTTTCATTTTTTTTAAAGATGAATTGCTATATTGTCTACATTTGTTTTGAAAGAGACACAATAGTGAAGGTAGAAGAATTCTAGCTCCTCTTGGTCCACACACCCTTCTTCCATCCAACCCCACACCACCCCACCCTCCATTCTAAAGTCCAACAGGAAATATCAGAGGGCCTGTAAGTCTCAAAATACATGGTATATTGTCTTCTTAATTTCATAATGAAAAAAGTGTTTCAAATAGAAGCCAATGACGGACACTTGGGCTGCTTCCAGATCTTGGTTATTGTAAATAATGCTGCAATGAACACAGGAGTGCATATATAAGTATATTTTTAATGAATTCGTGTTTTGGGTTTCTTCAGATAAATCCCCAGAAGTGGGATTGCTGCCAGGTCATAAGGCAGTTCCACTTTTAATTTTTTGAGGCTCCTCCATACTGTCTTCCACAGTGGCTGCACACGTCTGCATTCCCACCAATGGTCCACGAGGGTTCCTTTTCTCTACACCCTCGCCAGCACTTGTTGGTTGATTTATTGATGAGCGCCATCAGACAGGTGGGAGTTGTTATCTCATTGTGGTTTTAATTTGCATTTCTCTGAGGATGAGTGATGTTGAGGCATCTTTTCAAGAAGTTGTGGGACATATATAAGATGCAATAGTACTTGGCCATAAAACAATTCAGTCTTACCATTTGTGAACAGCATGGATGGACCTCACGGGTATTGTGTTAAGGGAAATGAGGCAGAGAAAGGCAAATACCATATGACTTCACTTACATGTGGAATCTAAAGGACAAAATCAACAGAATTGAAATGGATGCATAGACACAAAGAACAGACTGACAGCTGTCAGCGGGGTGGTGGGCTCATAGACACAGACAACAGTATGGTAATTACCAGAGGAAAATGGGCATTGGGGGAGGTAGACATTAAAAATAGTCACAAGAAGGGAGAATACAGCATACGGACTGCAGTCAATAATACTGTCATAGCTCTGTATGGTTCCAGGTGGGTGATGGAAATATTGGGGGAAACATTTTGTAAAGCATGCAATTGTCTGACGACTGTGCTCTGCACCTGAAACTAATACAGAATACTAGTGAATGTCAACTGTAATTTAAAAAACTTAAAAAAAATAAAATAAAGAAAAGCAGCCCAACAGTGAGGATTTGACAATCTGTGTGGAAGGAAACTTTCTTACTGTGAACTCACTTTCTCATGTGTGTGTGTGTGTGTGTGTGTGTGTGTGTGTGTGTGTCTATTTTAACATATAATAATTTCTGTGTGGCTGCTTTGGGAGGAGAAACAGTTATAAAGACTATAAGGAGTGGTTTAAAATTGCTACAGTATCTGAATGATTGCTACACATTTAATAAGGAACACTCCTTATTGGTACAAACATACAGCAACCTCTGAATGAAGTCTTTTGTCTTTTCTCTCCTCGATTATGATTTCAATGAATTGAGTTGCCCATGGTCCTTATTGTTCAAGGACTAAGCTGATCTATTAATCTTTCTTACAAGAAAAAAAGCACTGTGAGCTGTTAACTGAGTACTGGTGTTGGGCCTGTTTGTTAAAATGTAGACTAAAGAAATTATTAATGAATTATTCTCTTTGACTAAGGACATTAAAAGTAGAATAAACACCTTTTGTAAAAAAAAAATCACAGACGCTCAGGTCTAGAAGAAGTCGTTAATCAGGATTCAAAAAACAATGCCTAAATCCTTTGAACAAGTATTCCAAACATATCATATGGTGTATATTTGATGAATAACTCATGCTAAGGTATTCCATTTTCATGAGATTTATTGAGAAATGTGATATGTGACTGTAATGGCTTCCACTTGTGGCTGGGATCCTCTCTCAGCTCACAAGTCACCTGCGGAGAGAACACGGTATCCTGCTGGCCCCAGTCGGGAAGGTCCTTGCATGGCCCAGTCTCTGTGCATTATTCATTCTTTAAAAAAACCCTCATTTATGAGGGCAAATCCTCATAAAGGGGACTTTGTTAGAGTCAACCAAAATCCATGTAATGACTGTCAGAACTCAGTATCGAAAATTTGTATGAACTTTCATACTCTCCAAATATAGTATTTTATAATATAGAAGCCATAAGGAAAAAAAATGCTTTTAATAGAAACGAAGCTGTGTACTTAAAAACTGTCAAGTTCTGTGAACCTCATATGTTTAAAAATTTCTAGGTAGAATAGTAACCTGGATAGAAAGTTATAACTATTGATACTTTTATATCATAAATTCTTTTTTAAATGTCTACAGGTTGTACTTTGTAGTAATACATTTTTATTTAATTTTTTTTAAACTTTCTTCCACCATCCTAATCCTGCAAACATTTATTTTATTACAAAGTCAGTGTTTGCTAAAAGCTCACAGGAAATAAAATTGTATTATATACATTGTTTCACACAGGTTGATGCAAATAACATTTGGTATCCTGTTGATTGAAAGAACAGCTGCTTTGTATAATTTATGGAGCCAGAAATACATTCACAATATCTTCCAGAAATAGTAAGGTATGCAAATAACATCATTAGTGGGGAATGAGTCAAAAAGTTGTAGGCCAAATTTTTAACGGAGCCTAGAAAAATTGGAAGATGTTATCAATATTCTAAAAATGTAATTGTTACACTCAGCCTATAAAGGAATGTGGTATAATCATAAAGTTATATTTGATTGTTTTACATGAAAAATAATAAGCCCTAAGCATATGTTATTATTTTTTGATGATGCCTATCTGGTCTCCTCCACTGGAGAATTTTAAACAGTCTATAGAAGAAAGAGGTCTACCATCTTTTCAAAAATGGATAAGTTTTTCCTAGAAAAATGCTTATTTTCTGTTGTACACATTATTCTTAGTTTTCTAAGATCAAATGACATGATTAATAAGAATAGCAGAATAATACAAGTTGTGTTACCAACACAGCAGTGTTTACTGGTGGTTAGTTTTGAAATTATCCAGAATGTAAGACAAGAAGATGATTCTTTTCACACTAAGGGGTAAATTAGCCATTCCTGCAAAGTCTTAGATCATGCGATGTTGTCTTCACTACAAATAAACACTGCTGACCATGGCATTGACGCAGTTTGTGGAAGTCACCGTGGTTGTACTATGGAATAATGGTTTTTCAATATAAACAAAACAAAACACCAGCTTCAACTATGATTTGAATTTTTCATTATATTCAGTTTGCTCCAAACTTCACACTATCATTAGGGCCTTTTCTATATAAAAAAAATAAAATTTCTATAAAAAGGCATTTTATTTTAAGTTTGTTCTTTAAATGGTTAATTGTTCATAAAGAAATTGTTTTGATAACTCCACATAATCTAACTCCAAAATAAGCTCCACAGGTTTCTGAAAAAAATGTAGTAATGTATACATTCTTTTTCCTTTTTCTTTTCTTCAGGAAGAAGTCTAAATTTTCGAGCAAAGAAACGTTGAAATACTTTTCTACTAGACAAACCCTGAAACATAAAAATAAAGTATAAAGAGTTTATGAATGTTTAAAAAATACAATGACACATTGTCTAATTCTATGTAGAGCCAATGATATACCTATTTAACTTAAAATAATTTATGACAAACTCAGGGCAAGAAAATATTTTGAAAGAGGGTCAGGAAAAGCCATCCCAAGTCCATGATAGTACCCAGCTCTGCATCTCTGCATGAGCTTTAGTCCAGGGCTCCTAAGTTTAGGAGAGTTTAAGATTCATTGTAACTTCTGAGTAGCCATCAAATCCGCCTCCCAAGACCTCCCCCTTACCTGCCTATCAGGTAAGAAAATGCATAGCCAAGTGCGAACCGTACCAGGAATGCAATCTTGCTAGGTATCTTTTTAAAAAAGAAACAGTTTGAGGCTCTTAGAAATGAAATCTAACATTTCTCTCTCTTTTATTTTATTTATTTATTTATTTATTTTATCTGAGCTGTGGCTGGAGGGAAAAGGCAGTAGAATCTTAGAAGACCTAGATTTAACTGCCGTGTAGACACAGTTTGTATCTATACATTCTCCACTAAAACACGGTTTTAATTCAGCTTGTGATAATCATCAATCATTAATATATAAGGAAAGTAAGATAAGCAAAATAAAAAAAATAGTGATAATTCTAGGCTGTTACTGAAAGTGACGTTTATGTTGGAGCTAGGGGGGTCCTTTGTCTTTAAACCTTCTCCGTTAGAATAAACTCTAAGTATCTGAGGCACTGGATAGTTTTTCAACAAACAATGCTCAGGCATTGATGTCTGTGGACACTTCCAAAAACGTACGCCATAGAAGTGACTAGGATGTAGATTTCCATACCTTTCCAGAAAAATACAATTTTCTTTCAACGTGAAAAGGGCTCAATCTGGGCCAGTGGAACGGATTTGGATGCGAAAAATTCTTTTAAATTCCTCACAGTCTATTTGGAGACATATATAGGTATGTATTTTGTTTTGTTTTTTAATGTCTAACTCCAGTTAATATGCATAGTAAAATTAATCAGTTTTTTCATTGCGAGTGACATTCTACAAAGTGAGCCATGTAGAATTATTGCCACCGTGATTTGGGGGAGGGAACCCAGAGATGTTTCCGACTCCTGGCCGTCAGCAAGAGCAGGGCCCATACTTAAAAAGCGGCCAGGAAGCACGATCATAGGACCTCTGGGGTGTCCATCTCTCAGGAGTGGGCAGGGTCTAACCTGAGCCTACCTTGGTTGTGATCTGTCCTCCTGGCTTTGCTTTCTCAGTGAGGAATATTTCCCTGTGGGCACCTTGGCTCACATGCGTCCAGTCAGTTTCTGACATCCTCTGTGCTTTCACTCTCTCTACACTGAAGCAGCCAGCATCCCAAGAACCACAAAGACCACCTCCTAGAATGAGCGTTTCTGTGGTGGGCAGTGTAGCTGTGTGGTTTGTCAGGAGAATGGGCCAGTGCAGAACATTTCATGAGAGCCTGCATCCTTTTAAAGGAAGAAGTCCCCCAGGAGGCTGGGAGTGGACTTCAGAAAGGGGTCTCGGGGCCCCAAGTCCCAGTCACGCTGGCCTCCCATTTATCAGAGGTTCTGGAGATCGGGTTATTTCCTTTAATAGTGTGTGTGTGTTGGGGGGGGGGGACGTTGGAGAGAAACAGCGATGGCATCTTTTTTTTCTAATGCAAACTTTTTCATGATTCATTTCCGTGAACAGAAAAGAAGACGGGTTTAACTGTCTTTTTGCGGCAATGCACGGCCCCTAAACCGCGTCCAAGATCACTAGGATGAGGACTCAGCCAGGCACATTCCCCTCACGTGTCCAGGTCAGTGCCCACGTGCTCGATGTAGGTCAAGGCGTCGGCAGAGGAAAGAGGACTGGAGACAGACCGGGGATGCTCTACTTCACACAGCTGCCCTCTGGAAAGCCCGGCAGAGGCAGTTACTCAAATTAGACACAGGTCACGGGGCGAGGGAGAGAGAGCATCTCTTCCTGAAGTGACGGCCTTGCCGTCTGAATCCCGGTGACACAGCCCGCCGCCTCCTCGGGCCCCCTGTCAGCTCACGTTAGGGCTACTGCGCTTAAAAGCTCTCTCTCCTGCTCTCTGGGACCCTCTCGCCCCAGGCGACAGAATCACATTGGTTTATTTATGACCCACTCACCCTGCAGCAAAACCGCAATGCCTAATGTGCTCCCAGGCTGAGAGGGGAGAAATCAACATTGAAATAAACCTGGCCAGGATGTAAGTTGGTCTTCTTCTGCCCTCACCACCCTCTGGAACTGCGAGGAGGGGAAGGGGAGGTCTTTATCTGTACATGGCCTATTGCTTGTGGCTCTTTTCATTCGAGGAAATCAAGAATGAAGATGGCTACTGGCAACTTAGAATCTTGGAATCGTGAACTGTGCACACACACACACAAATGACATTGCACACTTTGTTACAGAATGTGTAAAACCTCCATCCCATTGAATCTCAGCGTTTTTAAGATGCATGTCTCATAACCGGGGATTAAGTCATGAAAATGAGAGACAGAATTAGAAGGTAGTACATAGCAGAAAATGATGGAAAGCACACAAAAGTTAGCAGGAAACCGAGTCGAACCAGTGAGCTGACCACTTTTCCCTGGAGAACCAACGTAATTCAGAGTGCAGGGCCGTGGAATATGTCCTCTGCTCTGTCACAGAGGTGCCCGCCATTGAGAACACAGACATTGTACTTCCAGTTGCAGAAAAAACGATGCAACTGCTAAGAGATGCAGTTGTAGTGTCAACCCACTACAACCAGCTGCAGACAGGCCTCCAGTTTGGTCCCAGGAGAGAAGTCAACCACTGTACTCTGTATGGTTGCTACTCTCCACGTTTAGGACATTGAATGTGATGTCTAATTGGCATAAGTGGATCCTTTTTTTATAGCTGAGAATTTTAGGTTAATCATCGCCTGCCAAGGAAGGATTTCTAGGAAAGTATTTTTGGAAAACAAATACGAACACACTATGTGTTGCAATGAACAGCAACTGCCCTTGAGCTTTGCTTGTGAGTCGGCAAAATGGCTGTTTTGTTTTAATTCAAAATGCGCAGTCGTGTAGTCTTTTATCAGCGCATCCCTGTTACACAGATGCTAGCCAGTGCAGTGGGAGATGAGTAAGCACGACTGAAAACGGTTGTGTATTGACCTGACACTAACACCCCAGTAGGCAGGAGGCCAGCCGGGAGGGATCCGCCTCCCCTAGACCTAAATAGAGCAAACAGATGAGTCCTTGGCCCCATGGTAATACTCCCCCAGCATCCACACAGAAATACCTACTGATAAGGAGTTTTCCTAAAGAGTTTTATTTTGTAGGGGGGAAAAAATGTTTACTTCAAACCAATTAAACACAGCAAAATTCAGATTTATCACCGTTTTATAGTCTAAGGCAATTTGTCATGTCTCTCCGGTAGACACCTAAAGCCTCTTGCCCTAAAAATACAACACAAGCAAAAAAAGTCAGGTTTCATGTAAACAATTTGTCTAGAAAGTATGAAACAATGAGTGGCTTTAAAATACTCTGATTGAAATATAAGAATGTGTAAAACTTGAGGGTAATCATTTCCCTGCTGTGTCAAGAACAATTCCTTGGCTGCATAGACCATTAGTATCCCAAAGTGTTGTGGTTTCTCACCCACACATAGTTATAACCACAAGGGATGGCCCATTCATTACATGAAATAGTGACTTTCTACCCTGGTTTTGAAACATCCAAAGTGACTTTTTTTTTTTTTAAGATCAGTGATAGTGATCTTGATAGTGATAAAAAAATATAGTCAAGAGAGTTAGTAATAACTCTAAACATAAACAAAAATTCAAAGTACTCTTGGAGAAAAGAGATATGAAAAGAATGAGGGGAAAAAAAGTGTAGCGATGTTCAGATCCAAAATGGAGGAAAGTAAATGGTTTTGCAGTGGACATGGGTTAGATTCCTCTTCAGGATTCATGAAATCTTTGTGCCATTGGCTGAGAAAAATGTGTTGAGTTGCCTTTCTTCATTTATTCTTGTGCACTGGTTTCTAACTAAGAATTTTTAGGTAATTGTTCTAATTTCATAATCTTAGAGAAAAATGTAAAATACTAAAGGCTAACACCAAGGAGCATGCATTTGATTTTAGGAACTCTAAGAAAAGTCTCTTTTACTTGTATGACCTGAGGGCAGCATACTTGCCTACTCTAAGCATTGCACGATTTAAATGATAAGATAATGTTTTGATTGGCTACCTCCAGCCACTTGGAATAACAAATTGCCTCTGTCATTAACAGTGAGATAATTCCATTTCTGGAACTAAGCCAAGACAAGCTTTCTTTTTCTTTCTTTCTTTCTCGCTCTCTATCTCTTTCTCTCCCTCCCTCCCTCCTTCCCTCTTGGTTGGAAGAACCATGCTTCTTTATTCTTACTCATTTTGAAATGGCTTAAATGCATACATTATACAACTAAAGCTACTCTGCTCTTTGTCTCCAGCCCCCACCCGACACTTGCAGGGACCATAAAGTCAGCAGAGTTCTGAGTCTGAGGTTGCTTCAGTGAACATTCAACGCTGTCGGTGAGTTTGGGATTAAAGTCAAAACCATCGACCGTTGATTGTACCCTATGGCTAACCATCACCTACCCACGGCTTCAGAATTCGCCAGCGACAGCAAACCAAGGCCAGGCACGCTGGGATGCTCCCTTCCCTGGGCAAGGACACAATATTTTCTAAAAGGTCACAATCAACATTCATTGCTGTCGGTGGGTTGAACTGTGGACAAGCTCACTGGACAATGAATGCAACTGTGGCCCCGCTTTTTACTGTCATGGCCGAAAGAGTCCACCCGGAAAGATGCCTTCATAGTAAGAATGTCGCTCTTTAGTGTTCCAGGCTTATGTACTCATTTTATGTCGTGTAGTCAGATTTTGATAAAACAGGCACTAATTTAAACAGGAAAGATACTCCTCTACACTTCCGTGTGTTATACGTGAAGAACTTCTGATAAAAGGTTAATGTTTTGTTCATTCAGTCTATTGCATAAATGTCTAAACTAGCGCCCCTCGGGCTGTTGGAGTAGGGTAAAGAGAAGACAGACATGATGAGCCCGTCAGCACCCGTGTCATTGGCACCCGTGCCCTTCAAACAACAACAACAGTTGGAAATATCCATTCTCTGTATCTTTTGTTAGGTTTCCTGGTCAACTGGGAGCAGAAACACCAGGTGATTGTGTCATTCTGCTGCTCTGGGCAGGGACTGACTCCAATAATACTTCTTCTTGCTACAGAACTTGCCCAGGAGAGAAGAAAAATACATATAAATAACTAAAACTCTCATAAGAACATCTAAATTTTGAAAATATACACTTGAATGAATAACTGTTTCTAAGAAAAAGAAGAATGGTGTGTTCCTTTCAAAACAATAGCTCAGTCCAAATCAACTTACCTTGGGATTTAAGGAAATATAAAGTCATGGTCTGAGAGCAATCTATGTGCTCCTGGGTTCCATATTTAGGAGAATGACTATATCATTGAAGAAATTTGAAACCTGTTTGTTTGTTTGTTTGTTTTTTAAATTAGAGGAAATAACCTCTGAAAATGAGAGCTTTTGCCTGTCTCATTCGCTGCTCCCACCTGGCACCCAGAGCAATGTCAAATACTTGATTAGGCTCAGTAAATATATTGAGTGACTGAGTCAGGAACACATCTACTCAGTGACCGACTCATGCAATACAATGCCTCCGGCCAGATACTCTGAGTCAAAGTTGAGGCTTATTTGAAATGCACGATTTTTGTTGTTGTTTTGTTTGTTTGTTTTTCAGAAAACTATATACATACCAGTGGCATTGAGTTCTAGCTTCCAGAGCGGAGTCCTAATATTTACTTAAAATTTACCATATACGAATTTAACTGCTGTATTTTTCCCCCACCGAATGGACCATTAATGGTAAGACAGACCAGCCCTGTGTGAAGTTGTAAGAAGAGAAAGAACGAAGAAACCCTGACCATCACAATTTTAAAAGGCCGCCCGTTATACAACAGATGTCAGTGTCAGAGATGCTGACATGTGGCAAGGACACATCGTTGAGTCAGTGACACATGGTATTTATCCTCAGAACTTCACCACGGTAGTGGGTGGAGTCCTTATGTTTGTCAACAGATACAATTAAACCTAAAAAGGTGATGCAAGGAAGGACGAAATGATGGAAAAGTTTGGCCGGTGATTTTCACGGTTTTCTCTGTTATGGGCCACCAACGAGAGGCATAGTTTGTACCTGACAGACGTTTAAAGGATTCTCAAGGGACCTTTTGGCGTACACGATTTTTATCTGAGGTGCCAACTTTACACGCTGACCTTAGGGTAAGAAAAAGTCCTGGTGGCACACAGATTTTTCTTATGTCCTAAGGTTATAACTTATAGCCAGTAAGAACAGCTCTGGTCGATGTGGCAGCCATTTGCATGTGCTACGTGTCCTTCCTTTGAACTGCCTTTGCCACAATGCCGTGGTGGTCCAGTGTCATTTGAATGGCTCTTGATCACGATTTCCAGGTCACTACTCGTCCCTGTTCTCATGCTCATTGGACAAATTCGCTCATTCTTCCCTCTCTCTCTAGGAAAGCAGACTGTGAATCCTTCCAGAGTCCCTCCTCGTGCAAATTTTCCTGGAAAAAATTATCACCAAGTCGTAAGATTAAAAGATTCCACTATGCTCAGTGCCCGGATGGTCTTCTCAGCCCTGGACAGACAGCTTGGCCCCACAGTGCGGGGCCCGAGAGATAGCGCCAAGTCACACAAAGCCATTTCTAAGATGCCTGGTCTGCGCTATTGATGTTCTTTACCTCAGACAACCCACCTCTGCTGGGTAAGTGCTAACACATGTATTACAACGGCAGGAAGGGATATGGTATACAGATTAAAACTAGATGCAGAAATAAATCACTTGAGCATAGCAAAAAGAAAAACAAGGGATGGTGGAAGGGACGCAGAAGCCCATGTGGGCGTGCCAGTACTTGTACACACTCCATTCCAAGACTTGCATTTCCACGAAATTTCCATTCGAATTCTTGGTCCAGGCTCTCTGTTCATGACCGAGAGTCACTTTTAAAGCAGTTAACACCCAGGCTCGGTCACAGAATACTTCACCCCCATGAAAATGCATGTTCAAAATGTGGACTTTATAGCCGAGAGATCTCTGCATCAAATGCCAGAGCTACTTTGAGAAAGCCAAGTCGAGGAACGTAATGACTATTAATGACATTGGTAACTTTTCAGGCTGCTATAATAGGAGCGATTGGATTCCAGGCTTCGGGGTGTAACCTGATCACCGGTGCTCTTCAGAGAGGCATTTCTGTGCCCACGGAGGGGCCCACACAGCTGGCCAAGCCCATTACTGGCCATGTCAGAAGGAAGGGGAGCAGACATCCCCTTCTCCAGATCATTGAATGCCTTGCGCAACTGGCAAACACACTCGAACACAGCAGTTAAGTTAGATGCGTCTTTATTAAATTAAAAATGCCAGTTAGTGCCCGACCTAAATCACTGGGGGATGGGTGGGGGGTAGGAATGAAGTTCACAATACATACTTTCCCAGTTTAGAACGTAAAGTCATGAAATGAAAAGTCGTTCACTTTTCCATTCAGCATGTACGTGTTGGGAGTTGGGAGCCTGTTTATTTCCTGGCATTTTGTTAGTGCTGGTGACACCATGTGAGCATGGTCACCACCTCCGGAGAACTTGAAGTCTGGTGGCAGAGGAAGATATTCAACAGAGAGCTGTAGAATTAGAGTGCTCTAAAGTAAATGGCTGGAATAGGACCACCAAAATTTAAAACAAACAAAAAACAGACAAGAACAAGCAAAGCTGAGTCTTACCAATTTATAAAAAGCAAGGGAACCCTTGCTAGAAAAGAAAGTCATTAAGTCATTCCCCAAACAGGAGCAAGTTATGGGCTTTAAAGTGCTGGACAACGGTTTCCCTGGTGATGTGCTATGGCAGGTCTGAACCCCAGCTCTGGATGAAATGACCAGCGCGTCCAAGGTCTCTGCGCGGTTGGGCGAAACAAATCGCAGGGTTTGTTGGTCTGTAGAGAGTCTTCGGTTCCATCCAGGAGGAGTTGGGCTCCCAGGGTCGTTCGAAGTTCATGGTCTTTTATGAGTTTCAGCTGGTTAAAGCAAATTGTACAGAAATTTAGTTTTGATATCTTGTAGGCAAGTGTTGCTGCAGTGGAAATTTTTCCATTTACAGATGAAAAAGATAGTTGGAGAATGAGTTGGGGACATGGGATTAGAGGAAGGAGACAGGACATCCCTGCAGAGGAGAATAACATGTCCAGACACTGGGGGTAAAGAAGGCAGTTTGAGCACAGGATGGAGCAGGCTGGTGCCCTGTGGCTGGAATTCGAGGTCATGTAAGAATGCATGAGCCATGGTGACAATGTTGGTCTACCATCCTGGTAGCAAGGGGAAGCTACCACAGGGATTTGAAACAAAAGGTAGAGGTGGGGGCTGGAGGGTCGTGGGTGATCTGTTTCGTGTCTCAGAAAACTCATGTTGGTTTTTGTGTGCAAGATGAAGTAACAGGTTTGCTGGGCGAGCTGCAGACACATCATCTCGGTGTGAGGGGAGAGAATAGCTAGGCACCCAAGTTCAAAACTGCCTGATCCTACAGCATCCAGGGTTTTCTGTCTTGGAGACTATGGTTGGCAGCCTCTAAGATGGGCTTCCATGAGCCTCAGCAGTGGCCTCTTCTCCTCCCCTCCTCTTCAGTGTGCGCTGGACCTAAGGACTTAATTCCAGCACGTGGGACGTGGTCGAGGTGATAGAGGCACCCCCACAATTAAGTCACCAAAACATGTGTTTCCTGTCTTGGTGGTTCCCTCTTGCTTTCTCCGCATGGCACGCCGCACGGAGCACCTTCTGCCACGTCATCCACAAAGCAGCCTTGCGCAGAGGCTTATGTGGAGAGGGACTTCTACCTGCCCACAGCCCCTCAGAAAGCTTGCAGGTGAAGCCTCCTGGGGGTAAATCTTGAGATAGCAGAAGCCGAACCAACACCTTGACTGCATCCCTGTGGGACCCTATGCCAGGGTCAACTCAGCCAGGTCCCATCTGATTCCTGCCCTCACAGCAGCTGGGAGATAGTAAGTCTCTATTCATTCCAGGGCTACGGTTTGGGCAATTTGTTACATAGCATAATGTGACTGACGTCAGCTTGCTGGGGAAACTGGTTGCCTTTCTTATGTGACTTTTTGTAAAAAAATCTCCATTGCCTTCTTTACACTCGGTATTTTATTCCTTGTCATTGTGCTTGCTAAATCTTTTCTCAAAATGTTATTTTTTTACAGAAATTTGTGTACAGATAGCCATCCTAGAAAATGTAAAGGGTTGAAGTTTCAGTGGTTTCGAGGCTAAGGATAGAGAAAGAACAGGGGTGTGATGTATTTATGAACAAGAGTGTTATCACACTGGGAGGTGTTCTGCTTTGGTAAATGCAGCACCTTTAAAGGCTAGATAAACTTCGAGGACTAAAAGCATATTTTTCTTTTCTGTTCTATTCCTTTTAACTAAGTTTTAGTAAAAAGATCTCTGGCTATATTTATTAAGAGCAGAAACTGCTTTCAGATTTTGCTATGGGTACGCCATGGTAGGAGAAAGGCCTATTCATATCTTATTTGTGACATTTGACCACTACAAAATCAGAACAAGCTTTGGGCAGATATAAAACATGGAATTAATGTATTTCCATGAAAATCTCGCTTTTGGCTGGATACTGCGGGGCTTTGGTATCCAGTGGTTTGTTGCCTGTCCCTCCCCTCTGCCTAGGTGTTTGTGAGAGGATCCAGACTTCACAAACCCATCCCACGGCATGATAGTGCACACCAGACCAGTGCCTTCTCCTCCTCCTTTCTGTGGAATTAGCACCATTCCCAATTAGTGTGGCTACTCCCCTGGTGGCTGACAGTGCCACCCAATAGGCACAGCTGCCTCTGGTGGACAGAGCCATCCCTGGTGACTGCCAAGTCCTGCCACTTGGGGTGTCTCCAGTCCCTGCAGCACTGACTCAGACTGCCAGAGACTCACAACATGGAAAATTACAGGGGGCTCTTTTTCCTTTCTCAAGTGCATCACTGGTCAATGGCACCGAAGATCAGCATTCCCCCAAATATCATAGAAAGCGGGAAAGGAGTGGTTCTGTTTACTCAGAGAACCAAACAAACATAACCCTATAAGGTGAAGCCAACAGCCTCACTCACACCTCCAGCACCTTGCTCAATTCAGGATCACCCCTCATTTACGTGAAAGCTATGGTTTTATAATTGGGTCAAGCCTAAAAACACTTCTTTGAAAACAAACAAACCCCAACCATTTTGCCCTCTGTTCTAAAACCTCAAGCCACTATTTCTGGGCATCTCTGGGATAAGTCACAGGGTCCCAATAACGTTATATTCTCTCTGACCCCTGCTGTTCCTACCCTGGTGTCATTTCCAGTGGTGCCAAAGCTACAAGTGACTTGGCTTGACAAACTGAACCCATATGGTTCTTAGGAGTACGTTGGGGCGGGGGGAGGCTTCCCTCTCTCCCACCCTCTCTCACTCATAACTCAAGGTCTCAGAGTGCAAAGACAACCCCTCCAGCCTCTGCCTGCCATCTGTCTCCTGAGAAAGCCCAGGGAGTCCCCAAGGGTCTTTCCTGGACAGGGGACTCTCCTGTGCAGGTGCTGCTCTGGCTGCTCAATGGGCTCACAACTTGCAGGATGACAAGAGTAAAGCGGGCCTCAGGCACTTGGCAGCTGCCAGAACCCACCACGTCCCTCATTCCGCATGCTCTTTTTATTTTTACATCTCTACCCAGCAGTGGGCATCATGAGCTCAGAGATGGATGCCCAAACACACCTTTCCCAGCCCTGCAAACAGAATAGGACTCAGAGTGACTTCTAATGAGTTCCAACCCCAACCTGATTGGCGAAGACAACAGGCACGCAAATCCATGACAGCTGATTGGCTAGAAGGCAGGGTCATGCAAATCTGTGACTGTTGATTGGCTAGGAGGCAGGGTCATGTCAATCCATGACCACTTCAACAGAAATGCTATCATGAAGAGTATGGAAGGATCCCAGAAGAATGGCGGGGAGGAGGTGCCTTGAGTTCTCTGCAGGCAGGAAGGACACCTCAGCAAGGGGAAACAGTGGAGCGGACAGAAGTTGAGTGGCTTATAAATCAAACGTCTTAGTGGCTGGTATCACACTTCCTGATATCAAGTTATACCACAAGGCCATTGTACTCAAAACAGCTTGGTACTAGCATAAGAGCAGGCATATAGATCAATGGAACAGAACAGAGAACCCATAAATAAACCCACACCTTTATGGACAACTGATATTTGACAAAGGAGGCAAGAGCATACAATGGTGTAGAGACAGTCTCTTTAACAAATGGCGCTGGGAAAATTGGACAGCTACCTGCAAAAAAATGAAACTAGACCACCAACTTACAACATGCACAAAAACAAACTCAAAATGGATAAAAGACTTAAATGTAAGCCGCAAAACCATAAGCATCTTAGAAGAAAACATAGGCAGTAAGCTAGCTCTCTGACATCTCTCGCAGCAATATATTTGCTGATTTATCTCCACTGGCAAGTGAAACAAAGGACAGGATGAACAAATGGGACTATATCAAACTAAAAAGCTTTTGCACAGCTAAAGACAATAAGAACAGAATAAAAAGACAAACTACACAATAGGAGAACTTATTCGACAATACGTCTGATAAGGGGTTAATGACCAAAATTTATAAAGAACTTGTAAATCTCAACACCAGGAAGACAAACAATCCAATCCAAAAATGGGCAAAAGAGATGAATAGACACTTCTCCAAAGAGGACATACAGATGGCCAATAGGCAGATGAAAAAATGCTCAACATCACTAATCATTAGAGAAATGCAAATTAAAACCACAATCTCACACCAGTAAGAATGGTGCTCATTGACAAAACAACACATAATAAGTGCTGGCCAGGATGTGGAGAAAAGGGAACCCTCCTGCACTGCTGGTGGTAATGCAGACTGGTGCAGCCACTGTGGAAAACAGTATGGAGATTCCTCAAAAAATTAAAAATGGAACTGCCTTTTGACCCAGCCATCCTACTTTTAGGAATATATCCTCAGAGTACCAAATCACTGATTCAAAAGAAGAAATGCACCCCCATGTTTATGGCAGCATTGTTTACAATAGCCAAGATCTAGAAACAGCCCAAAGTGTCCATCAGTGGACAAGTAGATTAAAAAGCAGTGGTACATATACACAATGGAATACTACATGGCCATGAAAAAGAAGGAAATCTCACCTTTTGCGACAACATGGATGGACCTGGAAACTATTATACTAAGTGAAATAAGCCAGGCAGAGAAAGAAAAATATCATATGACCTCACTCATTTGAGGAATCCAATGAACACAGTGAACTGAGGAACAGAATAGAGGCAGATGTGGGATCAAAGGGACAGGAGGGAAAGCGGACAGAGGGAAAGGGGATGAGAGGATGGGATCAGAGAAGGGAAAGAGATTGGTGAGATTATATTATATATACATAACACAGCGTTATAGAGAGCAGAAAAGCAAATCCTGGAGGGAAGGGGGAGGGGGTTAGGGGAAGGGAGGGAGAGGGATGTTGAGGGGAACAGAGGGGTGGGGGGATATATTCGATGGGACACTTGAATCTATGTAAACACAATAAATTAAAATCAATTAATAAAATAAAGTTCACAAGAGTGATTCTAAATTTCTTAACTTAGAAAATAAAACAAAACAAAAAAAGTCTTAGGAAGTGCTCTTCTTCGTGCAATCTGATGCCAGCCAAGTCAGAACACCATTCATTCGCCATGCCATTAGGGAGCCTACACTTCCCCCAGCTGTTTGGTGTGTGGCTTGAGTGGAGACTCTTTTAAATGTGAGAACAGGTGAGTGTGCAAAGCAGGTGTGTTCTAAGAGCCCCTGTTATAAATATTGAATGACTTCCCTCATTAGCTGCACAGTCGAGGGGAAGGCTTGGGTGGAAGATTGTCTGGATGCTGTTTTTGTGATGCCGAGCCTAGGGGAAAATACCGAATAAAGTAGAAAGTCCTACCGACGTAAATGAAAACCACTATCCTCAGACAGAAAGACCTCAGAACACACAGGAGGAGCATGGCTGCACACAGTCCCACCCATTAATCAGTGGTGAAAACGTCGGGCACTCAAGAACATCGGGTTCAAATCCCACTGACCCGAGTTTGGGCAAATTCCTTCCCACTCTGCTTTGCCCTCATTTCTGAGCTCCAAGTGCTTTCAACACTAACCTCCTGGGGGTTGTGGTGAACTTCAACAGAGGCTGTCTATACCAGCAGGACCTAGCGTATAGGGAGGGAGACTCAGAACACATTATTGATCACTGTTAGCGGGACCTCGGGCACTCAGCAGTGGTGGGCTCCTGGAAGCAATGGTAAACTGACAGGGAAGGCGGACAGTAGGAGTCTGAGAGGCACCAGTGGTCATGTTTACAGATGGTATTCCATGACTGTGGCGATAACCAGCCAGCGACTGTGAGGGCCAGGCCCTCCAGTGCCCAGAGCTTTGCAGTATGGGCTATGAGATGGAATCTTGAGGTTTTCGCCATGCTGTGGGAGTGAAGCCTTGTTAGATGGTATAATGCAGAAGTCAGTTATACAGAAATGAAATACTCTCTCCTCTGAGTGTACTCACTAGCTACTTTTAACTAAAATTTAAACAAGGTGTTGCTAAGCCCCATCTGAAAGAACTTGGTTTTGTTCCTTCCCTCCTATGAAAAGTGTGCCTTCACTGATTTTAATGACAACAATCAGTAAACCACCAAGAGAGCACACACCAAATATTTTCATTTGTAAGCAACTCACTCAAAGTAGCTTCTGGGTCACTGGTTGACTGAATATGGTTTTCATCCTGTGGAAGAGGTTCCCTCACATACAAGTTGTACATGAATCCTGAGGATAGTTGGGGCAATAAGGAAACATATTATTGTGGGATTTTGTCGATCAAACTTCACACTTGTTTGCACGGTAGTAAAATGGTTGTAATAAAAGGAGTTTTCATGAGCATTTTCTCAAAGCAAGATTGATTGTACTAGAATTGTTCTGCCGCAAGGCAGGTTGGAAGGGGTGGTGGTGAGCAGAACTGTCTTTGTCTGAACTTAGTTAGGTAAAGGACACTGTTTCTAAAATAATCACTTTATTTTGAAGGTTTTGAAGAAGTAATTAAGTCTTTCTTTTCCTTCTAAGAGTGAATCTGATTCACATGTCCGTTTAGGTCTTAACAGAACACAGGGCAGATGAAGGATGCAGAATCTTTGCAGCTACCATTACAAGACATGAAAAAGCAACTTATAGTAATTTCCTGTTGTAAGAGTAATTCAACCTGCTAGCCCAGAGGAATCAGCACGGGAGGAAAACAAGATCCTGACCTACAACACCGTATAAAAGAAAAACATTTATCATGGGTGCAAAGGACAGTGAGTTAACAAGGCTTTGGTGTGAACACACCCGTCCCAGGTGGAAGGTTGAGGGCAATGTCGCTTCCCGCTGCCGGCAGGGGCCACGCTGGGTGGCGGTCAGTGTCCAGACTCCAGTCACCCAGGTCTGCCATGCCAGCACTGTGCCCTCCATGATGAGAAACATGGGAAGGAACAGGGGGTCTGTTGTACAGAACCCATAAAACCTAGCGCTCTGCCCGCAGCCGTATAAACCAGAAGTCAGAGAGGCCATTGCAGCCCTGGCCCATAAAACCAGGCAGTACTTCTGTGCTGGGCTGGAGGCCTGTGTGTCCAGGTCATAGGGAGAACCACATTCCTTGGGTGGGCAGGGGTTAGGGGGTGGGATCCCAGAGCTCTCTGTGTTCTTTGCAGCATTTCAGTCTCCTCGGTGGATGTTTGGCAGGCTGCCAGTCGCCCCTCCCCAGGGGTTGGTGTATCCGAGGGACTGGGGACACCTCCTAGGGAGGAAGATGTGGCCAGGACGAGGATGTTCCACAGCGCCCCTGCTGCTGGCAGTGGTCCGGCCTCATGGCCGTCAGCTTCCTTCTCCACGTGGCCGAGAAACCCCTCTGTGTTCTAGAACCAGGAAAGCCCCCAGTAGAGACAAGAGAACCACTGATGTGCAGACGAGGGGCACAAGGCAGTGAGGCCTTGGGACGCATGATGTGATGCAAGGTCAGGGAGGGGGTCCTCCCGGCTTCTCGGTGCGCTTGGGGCTCCGCATGGGCTGCCCTACCTGGGTTCTGCCTTTATTTACAGAAGTAGGAAGTGAGTCTGCAAGTCAAGTTTGAACAGAAGAATAAAAACTTGACCTTCTGTCTTAGCTCAGTCCTGTGTGTCCTCTCCTGGACCAGTATGAACAGAGAGAAAAAATAACAATGTCCTGCTGGCAAATAAACTGGAGTACCCTTGCAAGAAAACGTTTTCCCTGGGGAAGCCCCAGGAAGAAAAGAGTGAATCGCTTTTCCGTCCTGGGACATTTTCTCTTGAATGTCAACGGCTCTGGAAGCTCCACAGGCCAACGCTGACTCCATTATGCCAGCGAGGGCGGGATTAATGAGCTCTGGGTGAATCCCTTTCTCCTCCGCATCACCTGCCCGAGTTCCTTCTGGAACTGGAGGGGAGACCGGGATGGCCCAAGACTCCGGCCATAAAGCCTCACAAGCAGATTTATTCCCGAATTTTCTTAACTTGTGTAGTTCATCTCTGGGTCATGATTTGGTGTCAAGATGAAACATTAAAATACTTTTTATAGAGTGACAGGATCTTGACTGGTCGCGAGTCTAAGAGATGGCCACATCATCCTGGAGAGTCATGGTTGCAGGACAATGTATTGAACTTAAAAAAAAAAAACCCAAAAAACAAACAAACATGTAAATAAATACAACCCAACCACAACAACAAAAAAAACCCCTCTTAAACAAACAAACAAACAAAAAAAAACACTTACCATCCCACAGGTGTTTCCACTTCCCTTGAAACCCAGAGAAACCATTGCATGCTCATCAATCAAGATCTAAGTAGCAGAACCTGGGTGGGGTTTTCAGCACGGCACCTTCGAAGAAAACCAGCCAGCCTCCTTTGTTGCATCTTCCATGTGTCTGAGACGCTGGAGAGGTGACTGGGAGGCGACAGAAACGAGGGAACAGGCAAGGGAACCCAGGGGTGTGGATAACATTGTTGAGCCCCTGGGTCACTGTGAACTGCCTGCCTCTCTGGTTCTTATCCTCACAAAGTAAGTGGAAGAAGGAAGTCTGTTTATTTGCCCAGATAAGTCATTGGGCTAGCTCGGCTTCAAGTGGAAACACACCTCCAAACCTATGGCGTAGGGACAGGTAAGGAATTTTGGCCACTTTAGATAACGGGATTTTCTCTCTTCCCATGCAGTCAGTTCCCACAACATCTAATGAAAGATTTGTGATCACAGAGTGAACACATGGGAGTCTTGGCAGAAAGTGGTGAACTTAAACTATCTGGACTAGATGTACAGTACCCCGTGGAGTCACCCAGGGGCCAGAAGCCCACAGGGCCGCCCGAGCTGGGAACAGTCCTGTCTGACAAGCATGCCATTTGGCTTGTTGATATGGGCGTCCTGGAGAGCTGGCCAGTAGTCAATGCTGATGAACTGCGAGGCCTGGCCTGTGTGTGCGTCACTGACCGGGTTTTTCCAGCCCGGGACACTGGGACTCAGACATACAACCCCTGGAAGCAACAGTTAGCAGGCTGGAACATGGGGCTTCTCCTGGAGTTCACTGCTGGGTGTTGCTCAGGCTTCTTAGAGGAAACAAGAGACACTAACATGAACATAGTCTGTTTGTCAAAGGATCTCTCTTGCTCTGTAGATTCCTCCCCACAAACACATACATACTTTTTGGGTCATCATAACTTTTTGCATTTTTTCCTCTTCCTTTATCTTTTACTTATCATGCGTGCATCGTTCATGGGGCTTTGTCAAGCACCTCTCAGCGCTCAAGTCCTTGTCCTACAACTGCCCTGGTCCCTTCCTTTTGCTTCCCAGCTCCCCCCTCAGCTAACCTGTTGGCAAAGCCTTCCTGGAAAACAAGTATCTATAATGAAACCTGAGAAAGATGGCCACCGTTTTTGGAAAATAGTACACACCACATAGACTTTTAAGCAGCAGTTATATTCTAGGCATTTTGCTAGCTCCTGGAGACAACCTCCCCTTTCCCACTGTTAAACAAATACTGGCATTTATGTAATAAATGCTTTGAAAAAGGTGAGGTTCTACAGGGAAGGGAGAACATTTGCCCTGAGGTCCCGAGAGGAAATTGAGACCTAAGGGAGCAAGAAGGAAAGGTTGACGGAAGAAACGTTCCAGCCAGAGGGAGAGAATGATGCGTGGACACCCAAGGTGGCTAGGACTGAGGAGCCGGAAGGATGGTGAGGCTGTGTGTTGGGAAGGAGTTTTTCATGGAATCTGTCCATGGTGACCACTCGGAAGATGCTACCCTAAGGAGGGGGGGACTGATGATTTATCCAGATGGCAGATGTGATAGGGATTTCATTTTCAAAAGATGAGTCTATGGATTGGAGATGGATGGGAAGAGGCAAGAGTTGCTGTGGTGAGGAGGTTATTTCCCAAGTTGAGAGGAGAAGGGCAGTGATGTCGGAGTGTCTACCTGCTCTTTCTGTGTGTCTGAAACAGTTCACCCACATTTCCCACCATCCACTCCTTGCCTCTTACAACCCACTCACCTGTTCTTTGTGGCTTGTTTTTGTTGTTGTTTTTAGATTCCATATACAAGAGAGCATACAGTATTTTTCTCTTTCTGTCTGACTTATTTTACTCAATGTCCTTGAAATCTATCAGCATGATGTCATTCTTTTATGGCTGAAAAACATTCCGTTGCATACACACATCACAATTTCTTTATCCATTCATCCATCAACGGACACTGGGGCTGTTCCCATTTCTTGGCTACTGTGAACAATGCTATAACGAGCATGAGGTGAAGAAATCTCTTCAAATTAGAGTGGTTTTTTTTTTCCTTTCTTTCTTTCTCTCTCTCTCTCTCTTTCTTTCTTTCTTAAGATACCCAGAAATGGAACTTCTGGGTCATGTGGTAGTTCTATTTTTAATTTTTTGAGGCACCTCCAGACTGTTTTTCATAGTGGTTGCACCAATGTACCCTCTCATAAACAGTGCAAGTGTTGTTGTTTTTCCCACATTCTTGCCTACATTTGTTATTTGTTCTTTTTAATGACAGTCATGATAGCAGCTGTGAGGTATTAGCTCACTATGGCTTTAATTTGCATTTCCTTGGCCAGACCAGACAGTGGCGCAGTGGATAGAGCATCAGACTGGAACCCGTAGAACCCAGGTTTGAACCCTGAGGTCGCCAGCTTGAGTGCAGGCTCATCTAGTTTGAGCAAAGCTCACCAGCTTGAGCCCAAGGTCTCTGGCTTGAGCAGGGGGTCACGCCGTCTGCTGTAGCCACCAGTCAAGGCACATATGAGAAAGCAATCAATGAACAAATAAGGTGCTGCAACGAAGAATTGATGCTTCTCATCTCTCTCTCTTCCTATTGTCCCTATCTGTCCCTCTCTGTCTCTGTCAATAAATAAATAAATAAATAAATAAATTGCATTTCCCTGAATTGCATTGGTTGTCTGTATATGTTTTTTTTTTTTGAGGGGGGGATGCCTGTTCAGATTTTCTGCCCATTTTTTACTTGTATGAGTTGGGGGTTTGGGTTTTTGTTGTGTGTGGTTATTGAGCTGGATGAGTTCATTACTTTAGGTATTAGCCTATTCTCAAATCTACGATTTGCAATTATTTTCTTTTTTTTTATTTGTTCATTGTTTCCCTTCACTGTGTAGTCGCTTTTGAGTTTGCTGTATTCCCATTCTGACTTAATTTCTGTGTGTGGTGTAAGGGAGGGATCTAGTGTCATTGCTTCCCAGCAGCATTCACTGAAAGCACTGTTCTTTCTCTATTGTATATTCTTGGCTCTTTATCATAGATTAATTGACCATATATTTGTGGGCTTACTTCCGGGCTCGCTATTTTTTTTCACTGACCTATGTGTGTGCTTTTATGCTGATATCACACTGTTTTAATTACTGTATCTTCATACTATAGTTTCCAGTTAGGTGGCATGGTGCCTCCAGCATTGTTCTTTTTTTCGCAGGATTGCTCTGGCTATTCTTTGGTAGTTCCACACAAATCTTAGGATTCCTTGTTTTAGTTCTATGAAAAAGGCCATTCAAATTTTGAAAGACATTGCATTGAATCAGTACAGAGCTTGGGATAGTATGGACATTTTAAGAAGATTAGTGTTTCCAGTCCATGAGCATGGAATCTCTTTTTATTTGTGTCTTCTTCAATTTCTTTCATTAATGTAATTTTCCACATGAAGCTCTTTCACCTCCTTGATTAAATTTACTCCTAAGTATTTTATTATTTGTGATGCAATTGTAAATGGGATTGTTTGCTTAATTTCTCTTTCTGATAGTTGATTGTTACTGTAAAAGAAATGCAATGGGTTTTGTGCATTGATTTTTTGTACCCTGCAACTTGACTGAATTTGTTTATTAGTGCTAACAAATTTTTAATGTGGTCTTTAGGGCTTTTCATATATACCATTATGATGTGATCTGCAAATAGTGACAGTTTCACTTTTTCCTTTCCAATTTGGATGCCTTTTATTTTGTCTTCTTTACTAATTGCTCTGGTTAGAACATCTAATACTATGTTGAATAAGGTGGTAAGTGTGGACACCCTTGTTTTATTTCCAATCTCAGAGGAAAACCTTTCTGCTTTTCACCATAGAATGTGATGCTATTAGTGGGCCTGTCATATATGGCCTTTATTGTGTTGAGGTATGTGCCCTTTATGCCCACTCTTTTGAGAGTTGTTATTATGGATGGATGTTGAATTTTGTCAAACGGTTTTTCTTCATCTATTAAAATGGTCATATAAATTTTATCCTTCATTTTATTAATGTGGTGTATCAATGGACTGAGTTGCAGGTATTGGGCCACTCTTCCACCCCTGGAGTAAATCCCACTTGATTGTGGTGTCTGATTCTTTTAATATACTATATTGTTGAATTCGGTTTGCTAAATATTGGCCTGTGATTTTGTGTGTATGGAATCCTTGTCTGGTTTTGTTATCAGGATAATGCTGGCCTTGTAAAAAGTATTGGAAAAGCCCCCCCCCTCATATTTTTTGGAAGAGTTTGAGAAGGATTGGTCAAATTCACCAGTGAAGCCATCTGGTCCTGGACGTTTGTTGCTGAGAGGTTTTTGATCTTGTGTTTTGATGCTCTGGAAGGAGGCACAGAATTCGAGGGCAGCTCCATGACATTTCACGAGGAATGAGGGAGAAGGGAGGAGCTAAAAAAACTACTGGTATCAACACATCAACTATAAGAATCCAAGAAAGGTGTTTAGTTTTCCCCAGTAAAGTGCAATGAGGAAATGGCCCTTTGTTGTGCAATGACGCTGCCTTTTTCTTTTGTGTGGTGCAGAAGTGGCTGTGCAGGGAGCTTCGTGTGTCCACGGGCACCACAGTTTGTTTGGACGCAGCTCTCCTGTTTTTGGTGCCAGAAGGTAGGTGGCCAACATAGCCTTCCTGCCTCCCGGTGACTCCTCTTCATTCTTGGAAACGGGTGGAGAAATTATCATTGTGTTTCTCTAAATACTTCATGCCATTTTCCTGCTGTGTCTACTTATATGTTTTATATATATTATATATATGAGTCATTTTCCAAACATTTAAGAGACAGAAATATTGGATCAGAGCTCACTGCAGTATCATGAAATTCCTCGAAGGGGCCGAGGCTCCTCATGAAAAGCACGCTGGACCAGGAGCCTTAGATATTAGCTTCCTAGTTCAACGTTGTCACTCCCCTGCGGCAGGGACTTGGGGCAAGCGAGTGTGCCCAGAAGCCAGCTCCCAGGCCTGTGTGGAGTGAGGACACAGGATCTGATGATCTCTGCTCATATTTTCCTAATGTTTTGTGTGTGTGGGTGGGGGGGGGGGTCCCTGTTTAACTCTGATGTGCTCAGGATCTGGAAGCAAACGAACACAATGGCACTCTTTCCAGAGTGGATCCTAGAGAGAAAACTGAGAGGCAACGTGGGGAGAAGGAGGAACCGGGAAAATGCTGATATTTCTTGGTAACTATCTGCAGATTGAGTGAATAACAGAAGGATGTTACTTTGTCTTTGTGACCCTGAGTCTTGTAGAGACATGATGTCTTACACAAGTTGTATTCGTCTGCTCAGGTTGCTGTAACACAGGCGGGTCGTTTAACCCTCGAAATGTATTTTCTCACCACTGTAGCAATGCTGGTTTCTTCTGAGGGCTCTGTCCTTGGCTTGTGGGTGGCCGCCTTTCCCCTGTGTGGTCTGTGTCCCACCCTCCTCTTATGGGGACGCTAGTCAGATGGGAGCAAGGCTCCCCCTCAGGACCTTATGTGAAACATAACCTCTTAAAATGCCCAATCTCCAAATACAGTTACACTATGAGGTCCCAGGGGTGAGGACTTCAACACGTGGATTTTAGGGGGATGGGGCACGTCACACCAGCCTCTTGTGCTAGAGCACACCAGGAACCATACCCTCTTGTTATCAGGGTCATTTCTTTTCCACAAAAAAATGTGACTTATCCAGGCAGCTAGGGGCAAAGGGCACAGAATTAGAGTTAAAGAAATCCAGGTCAAGATTCTGAAATGTGGGAGGAAGAACTATACAATGAAAGGAAGTAGGTGGGGGAGGAGAGAGAGATGGGGGAGGAGAGAGAGAGGAAAAGACATGCAGGGAAGCTTATCCTACACGTTAAGATTCTCTAAGGGTGACCCCATGAGCCACATAAAAGAAGGGCGTGAGGTGCCCGTTGTCTCAGAATTAGGAGTAAAGGGAACTTCGGCCAAAAGATTTTCAGCCTTTTTCTAGGATGAATTCAAAACCTCCCTTGGTGCTTTAGAATCCCAGTTAAAATAATTTTGTTTTTATTTTTGCAAGTTTTAAGCAGTCTGAAAGGACTGATGAAATGTATTGTTTTTAAGTCTTAGAGACAGCAAGCTAGCCAGGGGCAAACGAGAAGAGAACTAATGAGGGATTCTGTGAACTGCCCGAGGGCTGGCTCTGGTGGAGGCTGCCTGTCATGGCTGTGACTGTGCTGTCCGCATCGCCCACCAAAATCCCAGGCTGGGCACCAGGGACTCGCATGCACAGGCTGCTCCTGCATTAATCCATGAAGGTGATAAGCATCTGACTCCCTGGGGGTGCCCCCCCCCATCTCACTGAACGACTTATATCCTATAAGTTTGCAGTCTGTGTGACTTCCAGGAAACAAAGTAGTCGGGCTTGCCTGACCTCATCAGTTTAATCTCAGAATATCTCAGCTACTCAACAACCCATGTATCTTTATGTTAAAAAGGGGGGTGGGGCACAGCCAGAGCTGTTATTAGAGACATGTGTTACAGGCTGTGTCAGAAATTGTTAGTTTTTCTGGATGAACATGAAAATACGACCATTCCATACAAAAATGAATGTGGCTAATGAATTACTGTATGCCGAAAATTGCCACTGTCCTCTGTGGTACAGCATCTTTAGGGTCTTGGATAACAGGAAAATGCATTTTCCAAGGTAATTGATTAGTTGGGAGAGTCATGAATCTGTCAGGTAACCCAAGAGAGTGAGTATATGTAAGTGCTTCTGATAAATTAATTACCCTTGTAACTGAAATTATCTTAGCTCTGCTCATTTAAGTCTGAGAAGTCAGAAAACTGTATCTGCTAACCAAGGGGGCTTGGCCCCAGAGAAATTTGTGAGCTAGTGTGTTTTTGCATGAACTGTAGGCTTAGCAGTTTCCTTCTTTGTGGTCCTATCCTAGTGGGTACTGTTGTCTTATAATGGTGCTGGAAGGTAGACCTCCATAAAGTACCATCGTGCCCTGGCTGGTTGGCTCAGCGGTAGAGCGTAGGCCTAGTGTGTGGAAGTCCCAGATTCGATTCCCGGCCAGGGCACTTAGGAGAAGCGCCTATCTGCTTCTCCACCCCTCCCCTCTTTTTTCTATCTCTCTCTTCCCCTCCTGCAGCCATGGCTCCATTGGAGCAAAATTGGCCTAGGCGGTGAGGATGGCTCCATGGCCTCTGCCTCAGATGTTAGAATGGCTCCGATTGCAGCAGAGCAACGCCCCAGAGGGGCTGAGCATTGCCCCCTGGTGGGCATGCTGGGTGGATCCTGGTCAGGCACATGTGGGAGTCTGTCTCTCTGCTTTTCACTTCAGGAAAAAAAAAAAAAAAAAGAACCATTTATTATAGAGAAGAAGACATTACCAGCAGGGCTCCTTCCTTGTTCCCATGTGGGTGATACATCATGGAACCCTTCCTTGTTTTTTCTTGGAGCAGAGAAATAATAATGGCTAGCATGTGTCAAATAACTCTGTTGCAATAACTGCTGATTACAAGAATTAAGAAATTTAATCCGTATTATCACCCTTGAATTGAACAGGATGGTCTTCCCCATTTAAAACCAGAATGAGAGATTAAATAACTTTCCAAAGGTGGCACCCTCAGGCCGTGGTGGACCTTGGACTGATAATAAGCTCAGGGTTATTGGAGAAGTTGATGTGTGGAATGGAGATCGGGCAAGGGAGCAACATTTCATTGAAATAGGAGGTATGTCAGTCTCTTCTGAACCTGACATTGCTTGACTTTGTGACCACCCAAGATCCAACCAGCCAGGGTTCTGACTGTTTGGAAGGTTTCAGATTCTACCATCAGAGTGCTTTTGTGTAAGCAGAGACCAGTTGTTAGAGTTGTCTCGCTGTAGCTAATTAACTTTAGCTGGCTATTTCATGCTTCTAATCACTGATTTACTGAGTTCAAGAGAATATATTTATTACACTGTGAGCGGGTGACTCTAGGTTAACTCCTTCGACTCATCAAGAATCCTTGAAATGTAAGTATGGATAAATCCATTTCAAATTCTGGGAGAAAGAAGAAGCTATTACTATTTCCTCAGTATATCTAGTTCTGTTTAGTAATGTAATATCTACACTACTAAAAGCAACTTGGTAAGCTTTATCTTAGTTCCTTACCCAAAAGGTAGTATTAACTCTAGGGTAAAAACAGCCCATCGTCAAAGAACCGCCATTTTCTGGAAGGTTGTTTCAGTTTTATCTGTCCTGATATAGTATCTGCTTTTCCGCAAGTTTCTGAATTTACCCTTAAGCTACCTATGCCATGCTAAGTGACTTTATTTTTTAAATGAACCAGTGACTCCATAAATACCTACACTGGGACCCATCTTTTCATGCCATTCACCATTTTACCCCATCTGCTGCCTTCTGCGGGCATAAATGGATGGTGAGACCGAGGGCTATCTGAAAAAGAAACTGGACTTCTCTCTGAACTAGTTTCTTGCAACTGTGTGCTCTGCATGCCTTGGCTGGTGTAGCGTTGATGCGGTTTTGTTTTTGAAGAATCAAGCCTCCTATGAGAGCTTCCTTTCATTTGCATGTATTTTTGTGCCTCGTCCTGGGTCTTTTCATGTTCAAAGCCTACTCAGTTATCATTTCAAATAAACAAGATAGCTCCACGTGCACGAGTTGAAACGAAGGAGAGACGTGCCCAGACTCGGCACTGGGCCACTTGCCGCGTCTGTGGCATCAGCTCTGGTTTTTAAGAGAAATGAGAGTCAGGCTTATCAAAGATGAGGAGTCTTCAGATGAATTGTTATTAGGCTTTACAAGTAAACGAAGTTTGTGGTGGTTCCTGATGTCAGATAACACCAACAGCCTGTGCATTACAACTTTGACTCCCAACCAGATGGGTTCCTGCTGTGAACCTAACCACCTGGCCCACTCTGACAGAAAATCATCTTAAGACTGAATCAATTACACAAGGCAACCGTTGAAGGTACCAGACAATAGCAAGCAGAAGGAAACACACAAAATGAACCTCGTGTTCAACCCCAGGCTCTGCCCAGAGCTTGAGTCCAGGTGGGGAATGTTGGTCCATTCCGGAGAGGAAGAGCCGAGCTTGGAGTCCGGGGACCACAGAGATTTGTGGGTTGAGACAGAGGGAAGAAGGGAGTTACCCCAGTTAAGAGGCCCCTCGGGTCTTAACAGGCCCCCTCTCTGATTCTGTCATAAACACATGCTACATATAAGTAGGATGTGAGTTGTATAAAAACATCATTCTCCTCTCCTGTCCCTGTTAAGCAGCCAGCAGCCCAGCTACTGAGGCCATGCAGGGGGCTTGTCCATAGGGACGTGGGGGAGCATCTCTGGCCAGGGAACGTTTAGACTGTAAATACTGAGTCTGTGAGGATCTTTCAAAGGTTTCTTTTAGGACAGATGTCTTGCTAACCTAAAAACTGTCTAAAGACCCTCAGGGCATTGCTCCTGTTTGGGGGGGGGGGGTACTTCTTGCTGACAGAGGAAAAACCACTCACACCTGCGTCTGTTCCCTAGAAACGCAGGACCTTAACTTCTGTGTTGGCAGCTGGAAATCGGCTCTCACTTGGTCACTATCTTTCCCTAAAACTTACTCCTCTTATAAAAAGATTCACCTCTGTTAAACTTGGGCTTTTCCCTCCCCTTTCCTCTTGCCTGGAACAATAGTGTGACTAATACATCATCTGTGTGTGTATGTGGAGTGGGGGTGTTATTTCTTTATTTGGCTTATTAAGAGGTATCATCTTGTATGTGTTGGCTTGTGAAATTTGTGTGATTCCCACAGCGAAACTGTGCTAAATAAATCGCTGGCACAGACAAAATCACTCTGGTATAACTTTGCTGCCTCCTGCAACAAACAAAGCAGCTCTTGACCTGAGCGTGCAAAGCCTTGCTTGTCCTTGGAGAAGCTACTCTCCAAGGACTGAGCTAAAAGGATAACTTGCTTTTAAATAATGCATTTTTTTTTATTCACAGAAAACTTGAGATATTTGGGCACTTTGACAAATCACCGTGTCACACTCTGTGCGAAGTGGGAGTAACACTGTGGCTTTCTGCAGATAATTTGAAGGTGAAGGGGCCGACCTAAATGCATCGTATTTAGCATAAGCCCGGGCCTTCTACCTTTTGTGGTGATTTCATCGGGGCTGAACTAATGGCTTTTCCACTCACGCTGGATAACCAGCCAGAGGGCCAAGCTCCTCTGGGACCTCCTGAGCTGGAGTCACCTGAAAGGTCCCAGCCACATGTGTCCCAGAACCCCTCTGTGGGCCCTGTGGTTTCTGCTGATTAATCACCTTTCAGTCCTAAGCCTCTCCACTGCAAGTGGTTTGAATACTCGTGCTGGTCTCCAGAGCTCTTTGCAGCTGTGAAACGCCGTGGTAAGGCACTGTTATCTCTCTCCTTTCTTCTAGCAGCTGCGCCAGATGCAGCTCCTTCTGAGCCGGCTTCAGCGTCACGGTGGAATTAACCGCGTCATTAGTTCAGGCACACGGAGCGCCGGACAGGATCCAAGGACTTGAAGCAAATGCAGAGGAACAAGTAATAGCCACAAGGGTTTTGAACGTTCAGAGTTCAGTGCAGGGCATCCGTGTCTTTTTTCAAATGTCTCTAATGTAGGGGTTAAGAGCACATTCAGGAAAACTGTAACATTGAAAACTTAGGTTATGTACAAATATGGGTTCTTATTAGCACATATTTTGTTCTTGGGCAATTTCAGCCACCGAGAAACTTGGAGACAACTGGAGGGGCATATGGTTGCTGAATTTCACTGCATTATGTTCTTGGAAACTAACGGTGTTTTCATGAGTTTGTCCACTAGGTCAGTGGTCCCCAACCCCCGGGCTGCAGACCAGTACCAGTCCGTGGGCCATTTGGTACTGGTTCGCAGAGAAAGAATAAATAACTTACATTATTTCCGTTTTAGTTATACTTAAGTGTGAACGATGTTTTATTTTTAAAAAATGACCAGATTCCCTCTGTTACATCTATCTAAGACTCACTCTTGATGCTTGTCTCGGTCACGTGATACATTTATTTGTCCCACCTAAAGACCGGTCCGTGAAAATATTTTCTGACATTAAACTGGTCCATGGCCCAAAAAAGGTTGGGGACCAGTGCACTAAGTAGTCACTCAAAAGGCCCTAAGGCAGGGGTTGGGAATCTATGGCTCGCAAGCCAGATGTGGCTCTTTTGATGGCTGCATCTGGCTCGCAGACAGATCTTTAATTAAAAAAATAATAACATTAAAAATATAAAACATTCTCATGTATTACAATCCATTCATTTCCTACCACTCATGTTCATGGTTGCGGGTGGCTGGAGCCAATCACAGCTGTCCTCCGGGACAACACCAAATTTTTACTGGATAATGCCTAACGTACATGGGTCATTGTATGACTCTCATGGAATTACATTTTAAAATATATGGTGTTCATGTCTCTCTCAGCCAAAAAGGTTCCCAACCCCTGTCTTAAGGTTTCTCAACACCTGAACCATGTCAGGAAATATTCTTGTTAGCAGGTAGTGAAAACGAGTCTCAACCCCCAAAACCAGGGTGCCAAGTGCAAAAACTGAAGTGCCTACTGCAAAATTAGGATGGGGTGGGGAGGCATAGTGTGCAACAGAATGACTAAGCACTTAAAAGAACTGAGTCATCTTCCATCCTCCAGCCTATAAATACGGAGGCTCCTCCCATTCAGGGAGGAGTTGTCCAGAAGGCATGAGCTCCTCTCTTAATTCCTTGGTCAAAGAAGGAAATTTCTGCTCTGCCCTAAGTCCCCTGCTATTGGTGTGAACGGCATTGGGCAGGAGGACCTTGGTTTATGTCCCCAAACCAGAAGGGTTGGTAACTATTATGTTAAAAAAAAAAAAAAGTAAATTCTTCCCCATCAAAGTTGAAGTCTATCCAGTATTTGTTTTGGAGTGAATGGCACTGCATACAGTTTCCCATGTTTGTTTAAAATTATTTCTGCTCAACCATAAAAAAAGAAAAAAGGGCAAGAAAAGTAAAACAAGAAAACAGGTGGGTGAAAAGGGGAGAAAGAAAGCCATTTAAAAATATTCATGGGACAAGAGAGAAATCTGAAGGGCTCTGCCTCTAATACTCAACATCTGTCTTTGAAAACACATCAATCACATGATCACTAACAGCTGTTGCAATAGACTTAATCAGCCACGATTTTCAAAAGGGAGAAAGGAGGCCTTTGGCTCGGCTGATGGAAAGTTATTGCTTCAAATGCACCAGCTTGCGACTGGCAACCAACTCAAAATTCGAAGAGACAAAACTTGCCCAAGTGCGGTAAACATCCTCTGTGCGTTAAGCGCCGTGCTCAAACAGCATAAACGGTCCCACATGTCGGGGAGCCTGAGAAAACAGCGCTGCTCGGCTGTGGACTCACTGACATATTTAATGTGATATGAAGTGTGTCTTTAAGTCTCCACATTTATAACAAGGCAGGACAACACAAAAGCGCCAGGTATTTAAATCATGGAGAAGAGGGGGCCTCCAGGCTCGGGGTACATGTAACCCCGGGCATGTGATTGGAAATTAATAATCTATGTGGGGGTGGGTGAAAACATCAGGGATTGAGGCAATTTCATGTATATTGGGGAAGAGGTTGTTCCTGTTTTGAATTAACTGTGAGCTTTCTTGGAGACAGCTCACCAGATCGGTGCCATTTACCTTTTCACGCTAAGATATGATGGCAGCATGCTAAAACTCAGTGCGCTGGAGCCAGGCTGTTCCAGGTAAAGGGGGGGAAGGTGTTTGCTTCCAGCCCAGACCTCTCTCCACGCATCAGCCATCTGCTGCTGGCTCTGGCCACGGGAATCATGGGTGTCCAATAGATCGGAAAAGCAGTAAATGTACATGCAACTCTGGAGAAATAATTCCATTGCGTCTGCCCAGGAATATGTACCAGGGCTCTTTTCCTCCCACGTCCTGGTCACTGAGACCGTGGTGGTAATGTTTCCCGTAATGGCTAAAATAAATGCGTTGCTGCTGAATTCTCTTTGAAGACAAATATCTGGCCAGAAAGAAGTCTCCTTAAAGGACCAGAACAACGCATTTGATCTTTTCCTTTATTTCCTGAATATTCCCTTGAATATTCAAGGGAATCAGAAAAGCTTACAAACAGCTTTGCAAAACCAGGTGGTAGATTTTAACCCACCGAACAACTGGTGAGGAGTCTAAAAAAAGCATCTTTTATTGTTACTGTTGTTGTTGCCTATTATTACATTTCTGTCTCATTTCAGATTTCCTTTCCCAATATAGGGGCTCCTCTGGTTACAACAGTCTCTACATGACATTTTAAGTTTACCACACTTACTCCAATAAAAACTTTAAAAAAATGAGAAGTGTTTCGATTGTTATGGAAGCCTTGCAATGATGGAGGCAGGTTTTGGAAGAGAAGTTATCAACCTTCCCGACTAGCCTGGAACTAATTCTCTAAGGTAGGGAGGCCTGCAACAGATCCTGCACCCTCTGCATCAGCTGCTTCTCGAGTTGAAACATCTGTAGTGCAGGTAGGATCATCTCCAGCATCTCCTGCAGGTTCCTTAGGCAATCCTGAGTCACCTGACCCAGTGTCTCCGGCACCTTCTGCAGGTTCTCCTGCCTCTCCAGCTTCCTCCTCCCAACAGGTCACTCTCTCCCACCTTGCAGTTCCCCTTCCAGTGTGCAAGCCCACCACAGGAGTAAAGGTAAAGGAATTTTTTTACACTCATTTTTAGTTACTATAGTACAATATATTTATGTCCTTTTCCGTTGGCTTGTGTTTTTATGTTCTAGATTATGATTCTACAACTGTGTTAGGATAAGTATGCGAGTTAGGCTAAGGCTAGGGTGTTTTGACTTACACCAAAATTTGGGTAACGTCATTGTTGTAGGAATTGACCTGTGTTGTAGCCTGAGGCTCCTCTATAATACTAGCCCTGAAAAGCAGAGGGAAAATTTTAGTTTTCTGCCTCCCTGCTTATAAAATACATTAATAAGCAAAAATAGAAATCAAAGCCATCTCTTTTTTTTTTATGTGAAATTACAGAGTACACGTTTAAAAAACAAGTTTTCTTTTGACTCCAAAGGCAGACCTAAATTTTGAGGGCTATAAAAAAAAAGTTTCAGTTTTAGGCTAATGAATGCAACTCTATTTTTGATCCTATGCTGTGTGTTTATATAAAATAGTGGAGTGTTTTAGGCCAATTAGTGGCTTGCAAAGCCTATACTTTTTCCAGCAAAGGCTAAGCTCGGTGAACTTGAGAAGTTAAGACAGGGAAGCATTGGCAGGGAGTAGTGTGGCTGGCTTGGTTCGAGGCAACAAAGCTTTAGCATAAATTAGTTTTTATTTGTTAAAAGAAAAAACAAATTCTGTTTGTTTTTGTAATGCAGTTTGTTAGTTCTTTTCATTTGGGGGAAAATTTGGGGAACACTAGTCTGCCCAGCAGTGGGAGGCTCACAGGCCCTGGGTAAACACCGCCTGTCCCCCTCGGGGCACCTCGGTCCCAGGCTGCAGGGCGGGTCTGTTTCTGCCCGGACCTCAGCTGAACCGGAGCGCCTGCCAGGCGACGACCGCTGTGGGATCCACACAGGACTGTACAGACCACCACCCACCCTGGCCCGTCTAGCATCACCCTTTTGCCTTGACTTTGATGTCCTGGCTGTGGAAACCAACATTTTATAGAACGCTATTACTTCCATGGGACTTAACGACCACCAAGTCCTTTCCCTGAGCACTGCAGATGAGAAAGGTGAAGACACACAGCTCAGTCTGGCCACAGCTGGGGTGTGCAGTACCTGGCCCGCCCAAGTCCCAGTCAAAACCTCTGCATTCTAACCATTCAATCAGCAGTCCCTCTATTTGCCTGGCCACATGAGAACAGGAAGTGAGACTTTGTTAGCCCCAATCTAGAATAAAAAGAAAAACGTGAAAATCATGAGGTAAATCATTCTGTGTCCTCAACCTGTAATTCCAGGTGCTAACCATTGTCTTAAGGGATATAATGCATATTAGGTGGGATGCAGACACGGTGCCTGCCACTGCCCTGCTGTCTCTGTTGTGAACAGCGAGCTACGCTGGGTTCTGTGAATTTCCGAGGGGGAATGAGTGAGGCACAGAGGCTACTGGGAGCTGTGGGGATGAGGAGGTGGTGGCCAGCATCGGGGGCTTTCCCCTCCACGGAAACCCCATGGGGGGTTTCCTTAGAGAACAAGAAAGGACTCTGTGGTTGGCCCAGGCGCTTTGTCCTGAATGCACAGTAACAGGAAGTGTGACTCAACATCCAGCCTCAGAGGCTGGAGAAGCTGAGTCAGGTCGGGAACTTCCTCCTCAGGTCTGGACTGATCTGGGAACTGGGAGTGTGAGTCTGAATGTCAGGGTGACTCAGAGACCCGGGGCCCCCAAGGCAGGGGGAGGAGTGGGCCTGGCAGCTGGAAATGCGTCAGCCTGGTGGTCTGTGTAGTGGACAAATGGACCAATGCTTGACGCCCATGCCCACGACTTAGCATCTGCTCCCGGCACCAACTTCTACACCTTTAAAGTGGGGGCAACAACAGCGACCTTCTGGGGGCTGTCAATCACCCCTGCAAACATTTTTGCACATCATCTCAGGTAATCATCACAGCCAGCCCAGGAGGTAAGAATGCTCATGATCTCCAGGTACAGGGGGTCCTCGGGTTACGACAGTTCTATTCCCACAACAGTGATGCAATCCGAATTTTGGTGTAAGTCAAAACTCACCCTAGCCTAAGTCATTTACCTATCCTAACAGTTGTAAAATCATAGTCTACTAGAACATAAAAATACAACTAAGTTGCACAGTGGATAAAGTATCAACCTGGAATGCTGAGGTCACCGGTTCAAAACGCCAGGCTTGCCTGGTCAAAGCACATATGGGAGTTGATGCTTCCTGCTCTTCCTTTCTCTCTCTCCCCTCTCTAAAAATGAATAAATAAAACCTTTAAAACAAAACAAGCCACAGAAAAAGGAAAAGGACATAATGCACTATATTATAGTAACAGAAAAAAGTGACAAAAAAATGAGTGTAAAAAAAAAATCCCACCTGACCAGGCAGTGGTGCAGTGAGTAGAGCATTGGCTTGGGACACAGAGGACCCAGGTTTGAAACCCTGAGGTAGCTGGCTTGAGCACCCCCCACACCCCCTTGGTCAAGGCATATGAGAAAGCAACCAATGAACAACTAAGGTGCCACAGCTTAAGAATTAATGCTTCTCATCTCTCTCCCTTCCTGTCTGTCCCTCTGTCTCACTAAAAAAAAAAAAAAAAAAAAAAAATTACCCTTTTCCCTGTGGTTGGCTTGCGCACTGAAAGGGGCATTGTGCCATAAACCTGAAATGTATGTTGAGACTGTCATAAGCCAAGGACCCCCTGTACAGATATCTGCGAGAGCTGGGATTTGGGGAGGTCAGAAAATCATCCCAAGATTAAAACTACAGCTTCGCTGCTTTTCCAATTAAGACTGAGAAAACCCAAAATGCTGAATGTGACGCTTAGTTTAACACCTTAAATAAATGATAATTTTAAAATAACTAACTGTAAAGCCAGCAGCCAGGACCAGGCCCACTATCACAGCAGCCTGGCCAGTGCAGGTTCGCATTGGATTCGGACAGTTGGTAAAGAAACAACGGAGCCAAGAACTGATGGGCTGTCATCTTTAATTCTAGCTTGCACCCAGCAGGCAAGTAAAAACACACACTGGGCTCCAAAACCCATTCACATTCAGTGCTCACAAAGCCACTGACTTATCCGAGTTTCCTAGAATCAAAGGTTTCTAGCTCACCAGCCTTATTCTCCTCAGTTCCCCATCTCTTTCCTTATCCCAGATACAAACTCTGCACAAACTGGCATCTCACTCAGCACTCCGCCATCTTGGCTGCTTCTCCTGGCCACATGGCCTCTTTCTGCTCTCTGCTCTGCTCCCTCTGCTCCCTCATGCTATCATCCCAGGAACCAAGAGAGCAAGCTCCCGTTTTGCCCCTATTTTATAGTGTAGAAATCCAAACCTTTAATCCAATATAAAAAATAGGGAAGTCTCTAATACAAAGTCACTTCTCTGAGGCATGATTGGATTGTACCATCCCACATCAAAAAGGGTGGGAAAGGCTTAATCCCAAAACCAAGCCCCAGGCTACTACGATCCCCAACACACATTAATAGCACCTGGGCAACGGCCTCCACGTGGGCAGCGTCATCTTTAACAAAGTGAGCATAATACATTTTATCTGCCCAACACTAACCCAATTTTAGAGGTGAAAAAACTGAAGATAGAAACAGCTCAGTGGTGCCCCCCCCCCCAGTGGCATCACTTCCCAGCTGTGAAGCGCTCACTTGGCCCACACTGTGCTTTCACTAGGGGGTGAGGGCAGTTCCTTCACCAGGATGGACCTGCCATTCCATCAGCTCAGGGCAGGCGGAGGGCCTGCACCCCTACGGACACAGCCTTGTCCTCCTCAGAGAGGGTGTTTTTGTTTTTGGATGCATCTTCCCAGGCAGCCAACATCCTCCCCATCCCACGGGCCCTGCCTGCCCCTCCCGTGCAGACCCCAGCTGCCCCGAGCCCCCATCACGTGACCGCTCCTCACTTCTGTTTATGGCACTTCTCAGCCAAGAGGAAAACCAACGGGTGTCAGATTGCAAGCAAAAGCATCCAAGAAGCTGTCTCTTCCTGCACAAGCTCCTGCCAGAGAACCTTAAATCAACCTGGGGCGGGGAGACATTGAAACCCCCTCAGTACCCAGGGTGCCCTGTCGGTTAGATGGCTGATGGTTGCACAGAACTCGCTGTCACCAACTTAGTGAGTTCAGGTTCTAAAAGCAGGAGGGAGAGGAAAAAGACCAAACAGGCTCTGTTCCCCTCCTGGTTCTCTTTGTGGTGTTTTGGGGGGTGGGAGGAAAAGCCAGTAGCCACGGCCACCATCATAGCTGCCTGGCCCAGGCAGGTTTGCATTTGATTCAAACAGATGGTAATGAAACAATGGAGCCAAAAACTGGTGGGACATTAGCTTTAATCCTAGCTTGCACCCGGTGGGCAAGAAATACACACAGTGGGAAAACACTTTCCTTTCCATTCAAGGCTGCCAAAGCCACTGACTTATCCGAGTTTCCTAGAATCAAAGGTTTCTACCTTATCAGCCTTATTCACCTCTGTTCCCCATCTCCTTCTCTGCACAAACTCGCTTCTCCTCTCCTCCATGTGGCCTTTCTCTGCTCTCCTCCAGCATGGGCTCCTCTGCCCCATTTTATAGTGTAGGAATCAAAACCTTTAATCCAATATACAAACAAGGAAGTCTCTGATACAAAGTCACGTATCTGAGGCATAATGAGATTCCTCAAGGGAGTGTACCACCCCACATCATCCAACAGTCAAGGGTGTGGGGAAAAGCTTAGTCTTAAAACTAAGCCTTAGGCTATAACTACCCTGCCTGCTTACAGCCTGTCCCCCACACCCAATGCAAACTATAAGCGAGCAAACATATATATCATATTTACAAACTTATTTGACCAATGGGGGGGGGAGCTAGTCAATACACTACTTAAGGGAAAAAAATATGTGAAGAGTTAAGTAATAAATGTATGCATTTATATTTTTAGCCGCCCTGGCCGGTTGGCTCAGTGGTAGAGCGTCGGCCTAGCGTGCGGAGGACCCGGGTTCGATTCCCGGCCAGGGCACACAGGAGAAGCGCCCATTTGCTTCTCCACCCCTCCGCCGCGCTTTCCTCTCTGTCTCCCTCTTCCCCTCCCACAGCCAAGGCTCCATTGGAGCAAAGATGGCCCGGGCGCTGGGGATGGCTCTGTGGCCTCTGCCTCAGGCACTAGAGTGGCTCTGGTCGCAATATGGCGACCCCCAGGATGGGCAGAGCATCGCCCCCTGGTGGGCAGAGCGTCGCCCCTGGTGGGCGTGCCGGGTGGATCCCGGTCGGGCGCATGCGGGAGTCTGTCTGACTGTCTCTCCCCGTTTCCAGCTTGAGAAAAATGAAGAAAAAAAAAAAAAAAAAAAAAAAAAAAAAAAAAAAAAAAATATATATATATATATATATATATATATATATATATATATATTTTTAGCCAAAGGTGAGAGCTGGAGAGATTTTTCTGAGACTCAATGGACATATACCACAGTAGTCAGCAAGAAGCGAAGACTTGGGCACATGGAGGGAAGAGTGAATACAGTAAAAACTACAATTGAACACTTAAAATGCTTTGTCTCTTTTTTTTAAGTCTGTTGTGTCCACATAATGCTTTCTAAAGAAAATGGGACCCTTTTCCAAATATATATATGTGGATGTATACACACACACCTAAAGATGTAGAATCCCCCTTATGTTTTTCAAGACTGAATGACGTTCATGCCACCTGGCTGATTCCCCCACCACAGGGTGCATCAGATTAATGCCCCTCACAGGGCAGGAGCTCCTGTGCTCCAGGGGCCCCATTTAGGGAGAGGGGAGCAGGTGAGAGGAGTCAGCAAGTCCAGGTTCCTAAATGAGGTAGATGCGGCCAGAAGTAGAACAGGACTTGACATTTTCCTTTAAGCAAAAGTTATTTTCTCCAAAGAAAGGTCACGTGGCAGAGCGCAGAACTCTGCATTCATGAATTTAAATGCTCTGGGAATAACTTCTGGAGAAACCCGGGTCGACTTCCAAGGCAGATGCCAAGACTTCCTGGAAAACCAGAAGTGGTAACAGATCATTCAGGAAGAAAGGGTCAGATGGGCCAAGAGGAGACACTCCAGGAAGACAAGGCAAGCACCAAAAATTAGAATGACACTGAAGGACAGAAGGAGGGGGAAGTCGGGCTTCTACACAGGAGATGGTAAGTGTCCTGCGGAGTAATGGTGGATGGTCACCTGAGTAGAGAGCAGGAAAGGGTCAGAAGGGAAATAAAACCTTGTGTCCTGAAGCAGGAAAGTGACACAAATGCAGGGAAAGGTCCCAAATCCAAGCTGTGAGCTCAGTTGGCTCCAAGAGGCCCTTATGAGCGCACATCAAGGAATACTCAGAGTACTGCCCATCAATAAAAAGAATTTCTCTCTCTGGCGACAGCAGTAGTTTGCAAAAGAGAAAATACATTTGTACAAAAAGGAAGGTCATTATGCCCACTGGTACAAAGCCATGGAGAATGGGGAATGCTAGTGAAAGAAGAAAAACCCTTAAAGCTAAAGGTTTGTCCCTCTGGGGCATGTTGCTCCTGGGGGCAGTCTGAGTGGGGAGATCACAGGCTCTCACACAGAGTCTGCAGCACTGGGATCTATAAAAATGCCACAGGTATGCAACCATGGGTCGGAAATCAGGTCCTAAAGACAGATGGACTGATCCTCTTAAGTTGCTCTGTGGACCAAAAACACTTGACCCATGTGGCTAAGAAGCCACATTCTATTTCTCAAAGCAGTGCTTCCCAGACTTGCCCACCTCGTGAGCACAGATAAATGATAGTTAAAAGGCACACGGGAGTGAATAGTAAACTGAGATGTTAAAAATGTAGGGGTTTGCTGCTTGGGGTCTTCTGTTCAAAATGAGACCTGGTTGTCGTGAGGTACTTTAATTTACTTGCAGCAAGTAAAGGAGACAGGAGTCTCCCATCCAAAGCTCTGTCTCCGGGAACAGAGGCTCAGTCATTGTGTATATGCATTATTTACTTAATTACACGTTGTCTTCTTTGAAGTTGGCTACACTTACCCTTTGTGGTTCTGGTCAAGTTCACCGATCGCAGCTGTGTTGCAGAATACTATGCTACAGTACAACATTGAGCAAGAATAACATTGAGTGAGACCCTCCATGACCTTGAGACCATGGTTCCTCTCTAACAGAGAAGTTCTGGCTCTTACATGAGGTCTCTGGTCCCTGTGCAGGACCAGCCTCAAGGTTCTTGAGGCTTCAGAACCCTGGAGATCAATGTATAAGCATATTAAGGTAATCAGCTCACCTGGTTGGGAGGCTTAGCTATAGGGATGGTTTGAGATCTCCAGAGATAATTACCCCAGAGACAGACAGACACACAGTAAAACAACGAATATAAACCAATGACCAAGTTAAATAGAAGGCCCTGGAAAGGGCTGTGCAGAGAAACTGAGCCCCACAGGCTAGCATTAGATGTTCCAGGTGCTAAGGATAAAGAAGCAAAAGAAGTCATTGTTTCTTTGGATAGAAATGGAGGTGCTCCCCTCCCCCTCTTCCTCAGCTTGTTCAACAAGCAGATGACACGAGCACCCCAGCTGACCACCAGCAGTGGCTTCACACAATGCAGACCACAGGCAGGACTGGCAAACGCAATGCAGTTATGACAAATGCCCAGGCTGCCGGTGGCGTGCTCATTGGGCTGGACACATCTTTTCAAACAACCAAATGGGAGTGCTTTAGGGTAGTGTGTGCGCTTTCCACGCTCTGTAAGCTGCCAGCACTTCCCACGTGAGCGGCCTCCTCTCCACACTTTGTTGTTTTCCTAACCTCTGAAGGTATGTGAGTTCGCAAAGACCAGCTCTGAAGTGGCTCTGGGAAGATCTGGAAGCCAACGTTTCTAGAAGCAGAACCTGTAACGATGACCCTCTTAGCGGAGGGAAGCTTGAGGCCCATGTAAAGGAATGTATGAAAACAAGACCACAACTTGTTAAATACAGAAGTTGTTCCTAGTAAGAAAATATTGAGAGCTAGTCTGAGTTTCTAAATTTTTATAGAAACATTTAAAACACACCTACATTTAGGTGCTGGGAAAACTGGAAAGGTACATGCAAAAAAATGAAACCAGACTACCAAATTACACCATTCACAAAAATAAACTCAAAATGGGTAAAAGACTTAAAAGTAAGTCACGAGACCATAAAAATCTTGAAAAAAACCTAGACAATAAACTCTGATATCTCTTGTAGCAATATTTTTGCCAATTCATCTCCATGGGCAAGTGAAATAAAAGACAAAATAAACAAATGGGACTGTATCAATCTAAAAAGATTTTGCACAGTTAAAGACACCATTAACAAAATAAAAAGACAACCCACACAATGGGAGAACATATTTGTTGATACATCTCATAAGGGGTTAATAACCAAAACTTATAAAGAACTTCTAAAACTCAACACCAGAAAGGTAAACAATCCAATTAACAAATGGGCAGAGGACTTGAATAGACACTTCTCCAAAGAGGACATACAGATGGCCAATAAGCATATGAAAAAATGCTCAACATCACTAATCATCAGAGAAATGCAAATTAAAACCACAATGAGATATCACCTCACAGCTGTCAGAATGGCACTCATCAACAAATCAACATACAAGTGCTGGCAAGGATGTAAAGAAAAGGGAACCTTCCTGCACTGCTGGTGGGAATGCACACGTTCTGACAATGTGGAAAACAGTATGGAGATTCCTCAAAAAATTAAAAATGGAACTGCTTTTTGACCCAGTCATCCCACTTTTAGGAATAAATCCTAAGAACACCACATCAATGATTCAAAAGAAGAAATGCATCCCCATGTTCACTGCAGCATTGTTTACAATAGCCAAGATCTAGAAACAGCCCAAATGTTCATCAGTGGATGAGTGGATTAAAAAGCTTTGGTACATATACACAATGGAATACTACGTGGCTGTGAAAAAGAAGGAAATCTTACCTTTTGTGACAACATGGATGGACTTGGAGACTATATGCTAAGTGAAATAAGCCAGGCAGAGAAAGAAAAATATCATATGGTCTCACTTATTTGTGGAATCTAATGAACACAGTGAACTGAGGAATGGAATAGATTCAGAGATGGGGTCACAGAGAGCAGAGAGATAGCAGTCAGAGGGAAGGGGGATGAAATCAGTGAAGGTGAAGGGATTAGTGAAATTATATATAAATAAACACATAGATACAGATAACAGTACAGTAAATCCCAGAGGGAAGGGGGGAGGGAGTCTAGGGCAAGAGACAAAGGGTGTCTAATGGGGGGTGAGGGTGTTATGAGTGGAACACCTGAATCCACATTAACATAGTAAATTAAATATTTAATTTTAAAAACACACCTATATTTAGGTGCATGTATTTTTCTAAAACCCTTATTTCCTCAGTCAGATTTATTAAGCATGTACTTAGTTCACCAGCATATTTTCTTAGTTCTCAATTCTTTTGCTTCAAAAGCTACCCACAGGGGATGCTGAAGTTAAACACTTAAACTTGCGCAAACCCAACCTCCCTCCTGATATATATCGAATTGCTTTGGCAGCCCAAAACACACTGCACAGAGGCACGTCGCAGGAGTGTTTCCGTATCTATTACAGACACAAGGCGTTGGCAGCACTGTTCTCATTCGGGGCAAAGGAAAATACGACTCAACCTGGAGCTCCTTACAAGATTTCTGACTAGAAAGGAGCCCGTCCTGTGTGGGGTGCTTACAGGATGTGCATGTCAAGACCAGAGGTTTGAGGTCTGTGTGTGGGAGCTCGAACCCTACAAGCCCTCAGGGCAAGGGGTCTTGGTGTCAGTGATAGGAGTGGATTTCTAGCACAGGGATGTGGAAATATCAGGCTGGTCCACGTTGGGATGAGGGTCTG